>NC_090740.1:132805516-132808016 GCF_036898095.1 Palaemon carinicauda | reverse complement strand
CTTCGTGGCTGAGTGGTATGGTCACTGACATACAGATATCCTGGACCAGGGTTCAAATCCCGGGCGGTCTGATATTATAGTCTTTGGGTGATTCCGCCTGGGGCTCTGATCCCGAGGTCGTTAAGAGAATCCAGACTTTAATGTATTAATATATATGGCTTATTTGAAATATATATATATATATATATATATATATATATATATATTATATATATATATACACACACACACACATATATATATATATATATATATATATATATATATATATATGTATATATATATATATATATATATATATATATATATATATATATATATATATATATATATATAGCCTCATCACCATCCTCATCATAATCATCATCATCATCATTATCTCCTTCTACGCCTATTGACACAAAGGGCCTTAGTCATAGTTTGCCAGTCGTCTCTATCTTGAGCATCAATACTTCGCCATTCATTGTCTCCTACTTCATGCTTCTTAGTCCTAAGCCAAGTAGACCTGTGTCTTCCAACTCTTCTACTGCCTTGTGGGGCCCAGTTGAAAGTTTAGTGAACTAATCTCTATTGGGGAGTGCAAAATGCATGCCCAAACCATCTCCATATGCCCCTTACCATGATCTCATCCACAAATGGCACTCAAGTAATCTCTTATAGTTTCATTTGTAATCCTGTCTTGTCATTCGTCTCCCAATATTCTTTATGAGAGTTTTGTTCACAAATCTACAAAATTTGTTGGATATTGTTTTATTATCATACCATGACTCATTTCCATACAATAACACCAATCTCACTAAACTGGTATATAAAAAGGATTTTGACGTAGGAAAAATCTATTTTTGGTTGGGATAGCCATGTCGTCCTGATGGAAACTTCCTTGTGGCAACTTCTATAGTATAATATTTCTGCAATTGATAGTACAAGAAAATTACCGTTAGGTATCTGGGGGTTCCAGCCCCTGGAAACGACTATCCGAAGATATCGTGTATAATCAGGGACGTATCCTAAGATAACCATAGATATCTGCACCCCAAACAGACCTTACCCAGACTAATCCACTAAGGGAAAGGAAAGATAAGGAGCCATTCCACATCCTATCACCTTAAAGTGCCCCTATACGTTCCTGCCTCTCATTCCTTCGATCGTAGCTTTTGGCTACAGTCGGTTGATTTTGTGGGCGCTTTTTTCGCATTTTTTTTTTTTTTTTTTTTTTTTTGAAGAATTAATTTGGAATGACTTCCTTTTCTTCGTCAAAGTTGATAATCTACCTCTCTTTGCCTTCATTTATGCTAATTTTGGTTTCACTCCCTTCAGAAACTTATCTTTTAGCTTTTGTTAGAGGAAGCTAAAGTGCTTCGAGTCCTGCTAGCATGGCGTCGGGCTTAATCCCCGATGGCCTCTTATTTATCGTGTTTACTTTATTTTTATGGGTAAGTTTCACGTTAGCTAGATTTTGAATAGTATTACGATGCTAAGGACTCAATTTTATGTATTTTCATTACGATTTATTATTTTAGCCTAATGTTGGCAGTTAGCCTGGCCATCATGCCACAACGTTAGAGTTTCTCAGGGCAAATAAGGCATAGTTTTAACAATCCCCTTTTTTAAGGGCGAGCTCATTGATTTGATTTCCTGAATAATTAAATAATTCCACCTCATTAATCTTTTCTCCTTCCAATGATATTTCATATTCCATTGCATATTCCATTCTCATGATTTCTGCCTTTCTTCTATTTATCTTGAGCCCAACCTCATGTGATATTTCATGTATTCTGGTAAGCAAACTTTCCAAGCCCTGTGATGTTCTGCTAATAAGGACAGCGTCATCCACATAATCTAGGTCAGCTAATTTCCTGTTACCAATCCAATCCAATCCTACTACCCCATCCCCGACTGTTCTATGCATTGCAAAATCCATGAGGAGGTTAAACAACATAGGTGACAACACATTCCTTTGGAGCACTCCACTGTTCACTGGAAAGTCATTTGATAGGACTCCACTAACATTAACTTTGTACTCACTATGCTCATGAACAGACTTAATCAACTTTACATATTTCAGAGGAATTCCATAATAACGTAGGACTCTCCGCATAATTAGCCGGTGCTTAATATCAAAGCCTTTTTCTTAGTATACAAATGTCATCAAAAGTGGATTTCTATATTCCACACATTGCTATACCACATGTCTCAAAATGAAAATTTGGTCAGTACATCTACTTTTCTAAATCCTGCTTGTTCATGTCAGCTTTTCATCAATCTTTCTTTCTAGTCTTTTTAGAATGAATATACTATATATTTTTATGACAACTGACGAAAGTGTGATGCCTCTGTAATTATTGCATTAGTCAAATCTCCTTTTTTTTTTGTCATTTTCACTAACATTCCTACCTCCCATTCATCAGGTTTTGCCTCTTCGCGCAACAATTTACAAAATGAACTTGTGAGTATTTTAGGAATCACTTCAAGTTCATCCAATATCATCTCAGTAGTTATT
>NC_090740.1:132755516-132800516 GCF_036898095.1 Palaemon carinicauda | reverse complement strand
ACTAAAATTAAACGAATCAACCAATCAACCCAATAAACCAATCATTCAATAAAGAAATAGATTAAATCAGTTTTTATCACGAAATTTAGATATTTGAAATACATTTAGTATATAGTTACATGAATATACTAAGATTTATCAGTTAATACGAGATAAAATTATATTAATTGTTCCATCTCCGATCCAAGTTGCGCTTTCGTATTGCCGACAAAGGGAGACAATCTTTTCGCCGACTGCAGTCTCGGTTGCGAAATCTTTCGCCATTGGCATTGGTACTACATTGACCTACACAAAGATTACAAACAAACAACAACATAATTAAAGCATTGATACCTATACAGAGATCAAATGTAATTAAATCTGAGCGACTAGCCCCAGCAATGTAGGTACATACATGTTGTTAGGTGATTTAGCTTTAGATATTAGGTGACTTGGTCGTTTGATTTGACCGGATACCCCTGCGATCAGTGACCAACCCCCTTTACCAAACCATGAGCGGTCTTGAACTCTTGTCCAACGGATTGTGAGTCGCTAACTTTCGTACCAGGCCATCATAACCTCCAGATGAGTTTAGTCCCGGTTTGCTTTTTCGTTTTGGATAAAATCAAACTTGCAATCAAACACGCTACAAGAAATGTGTATTTAAACCACGAGAAAGTACATAGACTTTTATAATGCTTCTATAAAAATAACACATAAGACAATATCTTAATGTGTCAATAAAGACGGGTATTAAAATCTTAATAATGAAGTACATAAATCCATATCCTGTTGGTCAGATTAAGAAAAACACGAGCCTATCACTTGCATATTTCGGTGAAGAAACACCTATCTCTATTACTAGTATGTCTAAATTGAAATATGTGCTAATAATTGGTGCGTTGGGAAGAAAGAGTAAATAGATCTCTGATTTGATGTTTCTATAATTAAGCAGAAAAACCTACAAAGACTGATGCTCATAAGTTAAGAAACTCACAAATCTATAAAAAATAATACACCTGTGAACAAAAGAACATGTATATTTTAATGAATAAAGATGTATATCGGATTATTAGATCTATAACGACCTACGTTGATCTTGGACATATGCATGAAACTGTCTTACATTTTAGGTTCATGAAATGTGAATTTCATAAATAAAAGAAGCTCATTAACTTATGAAATTTAAATTTTACTTATCATGGAACACATCAGCCTATAAAAGTCTTAATCCAACAAAAATAAAGAAATTAGTAAATCAGGCTTTTTGAAAACAATAAAAGATTCACTTCGATAAATTTAGAAACACTGGCCTACAGAGTGTAAAATTGATTAATAGACACATTGGTCACTTAAGAGTCATAATGGCCTTTAAATGAATATGGTTGAAAAGAATAAAAATAAATATTTCTGTTGAAAACACATCTTTCTAACAGACAACACCAATTCTGCAACTCGACAAACAGGGAAGAAAAATCACTACTCAGAGCACACAGGACTATCATCCACACCCTGACAAGGTTACAGCACAACTAAGATCTTTATATGACACACTTTCAGGCGTTGCTTATACAATGGTTCCCATAAAATGGTCTTGGTTATGGATCCTGGATCGGAAATACGATTTTGTCATGGCTCTGCATGAGCTCCCTAAACGGTTTTTTTTTTTTTTTTTTTTTTTTAAGGATGTTGTGATTTCAAGGGAGACGAATTGGAGCAAGAGTCCGCACATTTTGAGCTGTCAGCTGAATTGGCAGTTTGCCACATCAGTTGCACTGTTTGATGGATTTTATTTATTAGCAGTTTGTCACGTCCGTGACATTGTTTGATGGACTTTATTTATTAGTAGTTTGTCATGTCAGTTGCATTGTTTGATGGATTTTATTTATTAGCAGTTTGTCACGTCCGTGACAATGATGGATTTTATTTATTAGTAGTTTGTCATGTCAGTTGCATTGTTTGATGGATTTCATTTATTAGCAGTTTGTCACGTCAGTGACATTGTTTAATGGATTTTATTTATTAGTAGTTTGTCACGTCAGTTGCGTTGTCTGATGAATTCTATTTATTAGCAATTTGTCACATCAGTTACATTGTTTGTTGGATTTTATTTATTAGCAGTTTGTCACATCAGTTACATTGTTTGTTGGATTTTATTTATTAGCATTTTGTCATATCAATAACATTGTTTGATGGATTTTATTTATTAGCAGTTTGTCACATCAGTGACATTGTTTCATGGATTTTGTTTATTAGCAGTTTGTCACATCGGTTACATTGTTTCATGGATTTTATTTATTAGCATTTTGTCACGTCAGTGACATTGTTGGATGGATTTTATTTATTAGAAGTTTGTCACGTCAGTTGCGTTGTTTGATGAATTCTATTGATTAGCAATTTGTCAAATCAATAACATTGTTTGGTGGATTTTATTTATTAGCAGTTTGTCACATCGGTTACATTGTTTCATGGATTTTATTTATTAGCAGTTTGTCACATCAGTGACATTGTTTCATGGATTTTATTTATTAGCAGTTTGTCACATCGGTTACATTTTTTGATGGATTTTATTTATTAGCAGTTTGTCACATCGGTTACATTGTTTGATGGATTTTATTTATTAGCAGTATGTCACATTAGTTACATTGTTTGTTGGATTTTATTTATTAGCAGTTTGTCACATCAGTGACATTGTTTGATGGATTTTATTTATTAGCAGTTAATCATGTCAGTGACATTGTTTGGTGGATTTTATTTATTAGCAGTTTGTCACGTCAGTTGCATTTTTTGATGGATTTTATTTATTAGCAGTTTGTCACATCAGTGACATTGTTTCATGGATTTTATTTATTAGCAGTTTGTCACATCGGTTACATTTTTTGATGGATTTTATTTATTAGCAGTTTGTCACATCGGTTACATTGTTTCATGGATTTTATTTATTAGCAGTATGTCACATCGGTTACATTGTTTGTTGGATTTTATTTATTAGCAGTTTGTCACATCAGTGACATTGTTTCATGGATTTTATTTATTAGCAGTTTGTCACATCGGTTACATTGTTTGATGGATTTTATTTATTAGCAGTTTGTCACATCAGTTACATTGTTTGTTGGATTTTATTTATTAGCATTTTGTCATATCAATAACATTGTTTGATGGGTTTTATTTATTAGCAGTTAATCATGTCAGTGACATTGTTTGGTGGATTTTATTTATTAGCAGTTTGTCACGTCAGTTGCATTTTTTGATGGATTTTATTTATTAGCAGTTTGTCACATCAGTGACATTGTTTCATGGATTTTATTTATTAGCAGTTTGTCACATCAGTGACATTGTTTCATGGATTTTATTTATTAGCAGTTTGTCACATCGGTTACATTTTTTGATGGATTTTATTTATTAGCAGTTTGTCACATCGGTTACATTGTTTGATGGATTTTATTTATTAGCAGTATGTCACATCGGTTACATTGTTTGTTGGATTTTATTTATTAGCAGTTTGTCACATCAGTGACATTGTTTCATGGATTTTATTTATTAGCAGTTTGTCACATCGGTTACATTGTTTGATGGATTTTATTTATTAGCAGTTTGTCACATCAGTTACATTGTTTGTTGGATTTTATTTATTAGCATTTTGTCATATCAATAACATTGTTTGATGGGTTTTATTTATTAGCAGTTTGTCACATCAGTGACATTGTTTCATGGATTTTATTTATTAGCAGTTTGTCACATCGGTTACATTGTTTGATGGATTTTATTTATTAGCAGTTTGTCACATCAGTTACATTGTTTGTTGGATTTTATTTATTAGCATTTTGTCATATCAATAACATTGTTTGATGGATTTTATTTATTAGCAGTTTGTCACATCAGTTACTATGTTTGATGGATTTTGTTTATTAGCAGTTTGTCACGTCAGTTACATTGTTTGATGGATTTTATTTATTAGCAGTTTGTTACATCACTGACGTTGTTTTGATATATTTCGCTGAGTAGCTGTTTATCACATCAGTTGCATTGTTTGGTGGATTTTACTGATTAGCCACGTGTCACGACAGTGACATTGTTTGATGGATTTTATTGATAAACAGTCCGTCATGTCAGTTGCGTTTTTAATGGATTTCACTTATTAGCAGTTTGTCACGTCAGTGACATTGTTTGATGGATTTTACTGATTAAAAGTTTGTCATATCAGTTGCATTTTTTCATGGATTTTAGTTATTAGAGGTTTGTCACCTCCGTTGCATTATTTGGTGGATTTTACTGATGAGCAGTTTGTCACATCAGTTGCCTTGTTTAGTGAATCTTACTGATTAGCCGTTTGCCATGTCCGTTGCGTCTTTTCAATGGATTTCACCAATTTGCAGTTTGTCACATCAGTTGAGTTGTTTGGTGGATTTTACTGATTTGCAGTTTGTTACATCAGTTGCGTTGTTTGTAGGATTTTACTGATTAGCAGTTTGTCATGTCAGTGACATTGTTTGATAGATTTTACTGATCAACAGTATGTCGTGTCTGTTACGTTTTTGATGGATTTTACTTATTAACAGTTTGTCACGTCAGTTGCATTGTTTGGTAAATTTTACTGATTAGCAGTTTGTCGCCTCAGTTGTGTTGTTTGTTAAATTTTATTGATTAGCAGTTTGTCACGTCAGTTGTGTTGTTTGATGGAAATTGTCACGACTGGGATGGCATCTGCACGTGTAGATGGCTGGTGGGGAGGGAGTGAGGAGAACTTGGGAGGAACATGTTAAAGGGAGAAGATCGAGAGGGAGGCAGAGAAATGGATGGCGAGATAATGTGAAGGATGATATAGAGAGAAGAGGATTGGTTAGAGAGGATGCCTTTGATAAAAAGCAACTGGCAACTGACCCCTTAATGTAAGGATAACGGTGGAAAAGAAACGGTGTGCCCTCAAGCAAGAGAGCTCTAACACAAGACACTGGAGGGTCAGGGTGCAAAGAGCTTCCTACAATAGTTAAGTGTTTTTTTCTGAACTTACCAGAGTGGCACTTGCAAGATAATGTAAGGTATAGATTGTTCAGTGTTATCAATTTTGTCAGAAAATTAGAGAATTGGTAAAGGTTGTTCTAGACTTTGGACAACTGTAGGCAGATTATAGAGACTTAACTAGAGAAAGATCCCACTTTAAAGCCCTCTAGTTGTGGTATCTCGATGGGTAGCTGGTGCCTTTGGCCAGCCTAAGACCAGAAAGAAAATTAACCATCACTGAATTTTGTACAGCTGGAAATATTGGAATGAATGACCTGAAAGGAGGAATTGCCAAAATGTATAAAGGTTGCAGAAATGATGATCTTCAGAGACCAGCTTTACACGTCATGGCACCCGTGATGGAAGCGAATATTCTATTGTGTTTCTGCCTTTTTTCTAATCAGTAAAACGTCAATCTTATGTTTCTCATGTTTGATCATTCCCATATTTCGATCGATACGATGACCCTTAACTAGATCTTTAACAGAAGAATAAATCAAAAGCGGCAGATCTTTGGCATTATACAGTACACGTGAACCTCAGAAAACTCAGATCCAATACAGAATTACTCTTTAAACTCTATTTCTATAACGCAGGCACGATTCGTCTTTATTATTATTTTAACGAGCTAACCTGGAACCCTAAGTAGAATGTTACAAGTACAAGGGTACAACAGGGAAAGCAGCCCAGTACAGAATAGGAAAAAGTAAATAATAAACAAGAAAAGATGATAACTAAATGATAATAACAACAACCTGAGAACCATATATATATATATATATATATATATATATATATATATATATATATATATATATATATATATATATATACATATACATATATATATATATGTATATATATATATATATATATATATATATATATATATATATATATATATATACATATATATATATACATATATGACGCAAAGGGACTCGGTTAGATTTCGCTAATCTTCTCTATCTTGAGCTTTTATTTCAATACCTCTCCATTTATCATCTCCCACGTCACGTTTCATAGTCTTCAGCCAAGTAGGCCTGAGTGGAGCCCAGATGAAAGTTTGGTGAACTAATCGCTCTTGGGGAGTGCGAAGAGCATGCCCAAATCATATCTATGTACCCCTCACCATGATCTCATCTACATATCCCACTCGAGTAATCTCTCTTATAGTTTCATTTATAATCCGGATCTGTCATTTAACTCCCAATATTCTTTGTTCTCAAATCTACAAAATCTGTTGGATATTGTTTCATTGTTATACCATGAAATATGTCCATACAGTAACACCGATCTAACTAAACTGATATGTAGCCTGATTTTTATATGTAATTTCAGGCTATTTGATTTCCAAATTTTATTTCACCTAGCCATTGTGTGATTTGCTTTTTTCAATCTTTCATTGAACTCCAATTCTTAAGACCCTTTATTGGAGATCATAGTTCCTAAATATTTAAATGATTCCACCTCATTAATCCTTACAATGATATTTCATCTTCCATAGCATATTCTGTTCTCATCATCTCTGCTCTTCTTCTATTTATCTTTAGCCGAATCTCATATGATATTTCATGCATTCTGGTAAGCAAGCTTTGCAAGTCATGTGTCGGCTTTGCAAGTCATGTGTCGTTTTCCTAATGAGGACAGCATACTCTAGGTCCGCTAATTTCCTGTTACCAATCCAGTCCAATCCTTCTCTGCCATCCCCAACTGTTCTGGGCATTACGAAATCCATGAGGAGTATAAATAACATAGGTGATAACACATTCCTTTTGAGTAATCCACTGTTCACTGTAAATTTATGTGACAGGGCTTCACTAACATTAACTTTGCACTTGCTGTGCTCATGAACAGGCTTAATCAAATTTACACATTTGAGAGGAGCTCCATAATAACGCAGGACTCTCCACAAAATTGGCCGGTGCACACTATCAAAGGCTTTTTCATAGTCCACAAATGCCATCTAAAGTGGATTTCTATATTCTGCTGCCATCGAAAGTCAATAGGCGTAGGAGTTGATGATACATATATATATATATATATATATATATATATATATATATATATATATATATATATATGTATATATATATATATATATATATATATGAGAGAGAGAGAGAGAGAGAGAGAGAGAGAGAGAGAGAGAGAGAGACTGGGGTGATGGTTTTTGAAAATGCAGATTAAAGATAGAGATGCAGAAAAATACGAGGAATAAACAATCTCTTAGTAAACTACATATCATTTCACTAACCAGTTTATCAAAATTGTCCATAAAAAAACAAAATTGTAAAGTAATTTCAAAAACTCATTCTTTATTCTTGAGAAATTTGAATTAACTTTGAGAATATCCAATAACTTATCGACCTCCTGCTTACCAAACTGTGCTCCATTCACTGTAGGGTGGTGGTAGCTGGGAGCGGTGTCCTTAAACAGGCATCACTCCACCGAACATGTAATTCCCAAGGCAGAACCGTTTCCCCGTCATTAAACCTTACTAAATGTTTACAAGGTGAAGGATTGACATTACACTCAAACTCGGCTTTTTTTTCCAAGAAATAAGATTTTTTGAAACTGTTGTAAGGTTATTTGTACATAAAATTGCCTTGTACGGTATCGAATTGCTCTACCGAGCATTACCTCTCGCGATGTGAGCACAAGATATGCCGTGTAAGTGGCAGAAAGGTCATACTGTCACAGACTATAAAACGCAAAGAGAAGCCCTCTCCACCTATCTTGGTATACCTCCAGCCAATGTACTGTCGCAATTCATTTTCCTCGTATCACCCAGCAGGAAACGACTTCTCACATATTTGCCCAGATTCTTAGCTCGGTGGCTTTTCCCTTCTCTGTAATACGCCACTTGGAATTAATGTTCCCTTGGAATTCACCGATTCAGTTTCACCCTCTCTAAGTCTTCTGCATTCAGTAGGAATATATATATATATATATATATATATATATATATATATATATATATAAATTTATATATATACACACATATATATATATATATATATATATATATATATATGTGTGTGTGTGTGTGTGTGTATGTGTAAACGTATACACTATACATATATAATATATATATTTACATACCTAACAAAATGCCATTCCCATTTTCCCTTTAAATGGATTAGCTCTAAAAGATGTTAGTTGTCCCTTGTCAGTCAAAATATTGACGCAATATTGGTTATTAGAAGAGGGCTTCCTTCACAAGATGCGAGTGACAAATTATTGTCGTCAAAAAATTATTGTCTGCGAATTCTTTAGCTTTCTGGTCTTCAAAATGAGGTTCATAGTTCCTTTCCTTGTTCTTTTCGACTATTGTTGTGAACCACCAAGGTTGGATAACAATAAGGTAGTAAATCTGCAGAATACGTAAAAAAAATCCCTAAATCACTACGCTCAGATTATGAATCGAACCCCGACGTTCTAGCTGGTAAAAAGTATATCAGGACCATATATATATATATATATATATATATATATATATATATATATATATATATATATATATATATGTGTGTGTGTGTGTGTGTGTGTGTGTGTGTGTGTGTGTGTGTGTGTGTGTGTGTGAGTGAGTGTGGAGGGGGGGAAGCATGTGCAGTACCTGTACGCTTTTTGTTATTATTATTATTATCATTATTAGCTACAACCCTAGTTGGAAAAGCATTAGGCTATACTGTAAGCCCAAGGCTCCAACAGGGAAAATAGCCCAATGAGGAAAGGAAGTAAGAAAACAAATAGAACAGTGCGCCCGAGTGTACCCTCAAGCAAGAGAACTCTAACCCATGACAGTGCAAGACCTACACTGGTAAAAGAACTGTCATTTTGATCGGAAATTCTCCGTAAAAATATACTGTTCTCAGTCGTATTTTAGTAAAATACAGGCGACCGTATTTTTTACAATACTTTATCACCTTTTACGGGTTGTTGACCGTAATATCATTCCTTTACGTTAATATATCCGTTTTTAAAACGGTAAAGACCTGGCAATTACAAAAAAAAAAAATTATCATATGAATTATATGATTTATGGCCTGATATAAGTAAGACTCTTTTACAAACTCATTTGTCTGGCAGAGTAACTTTAAAATGTGTAAAAAATTGTTGTTTAAGAAATTTCTTTTATAATGAACAATAAAAGATTATATATATATATATATATATATATATATATATATATATATATATATATATATGTATATATATATAAATGTGATTTGAATTATTTAGAATTGGTTTCAAAGACAATTTCTTCAAAACGGCAAGATTTTTTTTTTTATTTTCGTTCATCTGCTTGAGTATAGAATCTTATAGTTGTTATTTGCGAGAACAAAAAGTTATGTAAGGAGGAGTTTAGATGTATCACCAAAAATTAATGAAGTTGGATATTAAGTATTCCCTACGAAATATGATGAGAACAAATAAAAGATATTCACAAATAAGAGATTTTAAATATCCGAATAACGCATATGTGCGCGAGAGGGCTTCTATTTGGCAATTTAGTTCTGGTAAGTATAGTATAAATTAGTTAACTTTTATTGTAGCTCCAATTGTATAGCCTGCTATCCTTTTTCAATAGAACCTAATACAATGCTTAAATCTATTCTTGTCGCTTTTATTATTATTATTATTATCATTATTACTATCCAAGCTACAACCCTAGTTGGAAAAGCAAGATGCTATAAGCCCAGGGGCTCCAATAGGGAAAAATAGCCCAGTGAGGAAAGGAAATAAGGAAATAAATAAATGATGAGAACAAATTAATAATAAGTCATTCTAAAAATAGTAATAACGTCAGAACAGATATGTCATGTATAAACTATTAACAACGTCATAAACAAATATGTCATATATAAACTATAAAAAGACTCATGTCCGCCTGGTTTACATAAAAACATTTACTCCAACTTTGAAATTTTTAAGTTCTACTGATTCAACTACCCGATTAGGAAGATCATTCCACAACTTGGTAACAGCTGGAATAAAACTTCTAGAGTACTGTGAGGTATTGAGCCTCATGATGGAGAAGGCATGGCTATTAGAATTAACTGCCTGCCTAGTATTGCGAACAGGATGGAATTGTTCAGTGAGATCTGAATGTAAAGGATTTTCAGAGTTATGAAAAATCTAATGCAACATGCATAATGAACTAATTGAACGACGGTGCCAAAGATTAATATCTAGATCAGGAATAAGAAAGTTAATAGACCGTAAGTTTCTGTCCAACAAATTAAGATGAGAATCAGCAGGTGAAGACCAGACAGGAGAACAATACTCAAAACAAGGTAGAATGAAAGAATTAAAACAATTCTTCAGAATAGATTGATCACCGAAAATCTTTAAAGACTTTCTCAATAAGCCAGTTTTTTGTGCAATTGAAGAAGACACAGACCTAATGTGTTTCTCAAAAGTAAATTTGCTGTCGAGAATCACACCTAAAATTTTTAAAGATTCAACAAATTGAAAGAAACATTATCAATACTGAGATCCGGATGTTGAGGACCCAACGTCCTTGACCTACTTACAATCATACTTTGAGTTTTGTTAGGATTCAACTTCATACCCCATAATTTGCACCATGCACTAATTTTAGCTAAATCTCTATTAAGGGATTTACCAACCCCAGATCTACATTCAGGGGATGGAATTGATGCAAAGAGAGTAGCATAATCTGCATATGCAACAAGCTTGTTTTCTAGGCCAATTCACATGTCATGTGTATATAGTATGAAAAGTAATGGGCCAAGAAGACTACCCTGTGGAACACCGGATATCACATTCCTATACTCACTATGGTGCCCATCAACAACAACTCTTTGAGATCTATTACTTAAAAAATCAATAATAATGCTAAGAAACGACCCATCCACTCCCAACTGTTTGAGTTTGAAAACAAGGGCCTCATGATTAACACGGTCAAAGGCAGCACTAAAATCAAGGCCAGTCATACGAACTTCCTGACCACAATCAAGGGATTTCTGTACAGCATTGGAGATTGTAAGAAGGGCATCACATACTCCAAGGCCTTTACAAAAACCAAATTGCAAACTAGGGAATAGATGATTACCTTCAGCAAACCTATTAAGACGTTTTGCCAGAAGACGTTCAAAAACTTTAGATAATATAGGAGTTATGGAAATTAGGTGGTAATCAGTTGGACTTGAGCTACCACAAACACATTTTCATAGAGGAGTAACGTTACCAATTCTCCAACAAGTGCTAAAAAAACGGATTTAGAGCGAAGTGAAAAATCTATTTTTGGGTGATATAGCCATGTTGTCCTGATAGAAGGTTCCTTTAAGTAGCTTCCTAGGGTATATTTGACTACAGCGATATTCCCAGAGAATTTAACTTAAGGTCTCCAGAATTCTAACTCCTGGCACAAATATCCTTAAAGTTTCCTTTAAGGATATTGCATAATATCAGGGGACATATTCTTGACACGCCACATAGCAATCTTCACCCCGCATAGCGTTTACGCTTCGAGGGGGAAAGTGGCAAAATAAAAGAGGAGCCGTTGTTAAGGTTCCCTTCCTCCGTTACTGTTTGAGTTCCTAGATGGCGCCATCATCGCCGCCATCTTTATTCATTTTTCGGTAGCGAACTCGCTTGGTGATTTTCCCGGTAGCTCTCTCAGTATTTTGAATTTATCATGCAATCTCCAGCTTCTTCTGCCTCTGGAAAGTTGAGTATTTGATCTTTACGTTGTATAAATTTAGCTCTTGCCCTAAAGTAAAAAATTAAGTCAAAATTAAGTTAATTTTTGCCAGAACTATTGCCTGAACCGGAGGCGTCTTCGGCACTGTCGTTCGTAACGCATGAGTTATTTAGTTAGCCAGAACGACTTTCCCGGTATAATAGCATAAATAGAATTAGCTATTTAGTCTTCATTGCTAGGAATTAATTATATTATGCCGACAGTATTCACATTAGTTTCGGCGATTTAGGTAGCCAATCTTGTTTACGCTAGGCTTCCTATCCTAGGCGTTCTAGTTTACTTTCATGCATGATATAATAAGCATTCCTTTTGTTATTGAAATTAAATGAAGATATTAGGCAATTTATACATGTAAGATATATCGATTACATATAAACATTTCCTCCTCTAAGATAGTATACGAGAAAGCTTCAATGAATTAGGTAGTTGATCTCACTGTCACTAGGCTAGTAGCCTAGTGGCTTTAGTATACTTTCATACATACTCCCCGGTTACCCTCGTGTATAGGGTAATCCTTCCTTCCCTCTGAGTGTAGCCTTAGTCTACAACCCTAGTTGGTTGTGCCTCGAGTTGTCATTCAGGCAGGACTAGGCTAGGGTTTTTCTGCCCCGTCCCTTAGCTGCAGATGGTAAGCTTTGGGTGTAGGTCACAACCTCAGAGTACATTGTCGTGTGCCGGCAGCTGATTGGTAGGGTGAATAAGTATTCCCCTGTCGGTTTACGCTGTCGGCATGGGAGGTTAAGCCTCCCTAGACTGCACTTGAAGGGGTCATATGATTTACCTTTCTCCCTGTGGTCTAGTAGAGTAGTCCTGTGTTTGCAGACCCTAGGCTGAGGAATAGATATTCTTCTGCCGCCTAGGATGGCGCCAGCACTGGAACTCTGTTTTCTTTCGTGTTTAAGGGTGGGGGCTAGATAGCTGCCGGCCCCTTAACTGTATTGGCAGACCCTAGGCTGGAGAATAGATTCTCCTTCTGCCTAGGATGACGCCAATACTGAAACAGAGCTTCCTTAGGGTGTGATAAGACCGGCATCCAGCCGGCTCCTTTCACACCTTATACAGGACCCTTTTCCCTCCCCCCTCTCTCCTTTAGTGATGGCCTAGTCATCACAACCCTTTGGCCGTCGTCCTGCAATCTCACCGCTTGCCAGCAGGTTGTAGGGCCGGCTTGGGCTTCTGCTTGTATGGCCTAGTGGCCCAGCTTTCCCTTTTGGACATAAGGCCCCGGGATAGCTGTGTCGGCGGGACCAGCTGCCGGCAGAAGATCCCTTTGCTATAGAATATTCTTCAGGCCTCTCTTGGACTGCCATTCACAACCTGTGTCCGACAGAGACCGACAATGGCGGTGCATGGGTGGAAGCCTGAATATCTTATATTCTCCCCTTCCATTTGAACCCTCATTCCAGAGGAAGGAAGCGAGATAGTACTCTTACGTCATCCTTCACTCCTTGCTTACTCTCTCTATCGGCTAGTGCCACCAGGTATTAACCTAACCGGCGACTGCCGGCCACTACCCTAGCAGGCAAGATGCTGGCTGGATTTGTGCGCCTACAGCCAATGAGCCACTGGCACAACTGACTTGGCCGACAAGAGCCGGCCGAATTCTGATCACCGGCCACTACCCTGTCAGATAGGATGCTGACTGGGCTAGTGCGCCGACAGCCAGTGACCCGCCGGCGACCGGCAAGCCGCCGGCCACCATTCCAGTCGATGTTGTGCCAGCTGAACTGTGCCCTAGGTGCTAGCCTTGCCGGCAACATGCCGGCTAGAACTACAGTATATGTCTATACAGTAGCCAGTATATTTGCAGTATAGATCATACTGCAAACAGAAAACTATGGTATAAAAGTATACAGTAGATAAATTTCCAACATACTCTGTGTGTCCAGGTGCAGTCTATTGTTGAGATCATATAAGATAAGGAAAGAAATTCTCTTTCCATATACTGATAGATGGTCAGTTACGAATGACCCTCATTATTAATCCTTTTGGAAGTTGGTGTTAAGTTACATGTATCTATCCTTATAGGTTAGAACTCTTCCAATGGGCCTCCTGTGGAGGATAACCCTAGGCCTTAATTTTGAGGTAGGTCACAGCAATTGGCTGGGCAAGAAACACACGTATGTGTCTTTCCTAATTAATTTCTAGCTTATCTATCCTAAGCTATATGCAATAAAATAAAATAGAAAATATTATTAATAATATTTATTAGTTTATCTAGTGAGATGAACTATCTTATACTCATTTTATTTTCCTCTCTTTACAGTAGGACCATGTGAAGTGCAGCAGTATCTACTGCAACGTTCGTAGCAAGGACTTCTGCGGCCACAAGGAGTGCAGGACGCACTCCCACTGTTCTATCACCAAGGGACCTCTCAAATATTGGGACCCCCAGGTATGTAATGTGTGCAAAGCCTTGCTTACTGAAGCCTTTGAAGACCCCAAGACAAAGGAATCAAGGGATGCAGCTCGGAGTAAGCTGCGTAGATGGGTTCATAGCTTCCAGAAAAATGCCACGGGGCCTTACCTCCCGAATGAACGAATGAGGGCCTATCTGTTCCCTAGAGTATCTGCGGATGCTGTTATACCACAGCCTCACCCTGAGATCCTTTTGTCCAGATTTCCGTAGATATGGACTTCTCGGATGCGATGAAGGACATCCATCTAGACGAGAGGATGTCAGAGGTGTCAGAAGTCACCGAAAAGGACCTTCTTGTGGAAGGTCAGGAAGAGGAGTCTATGTTGGCTCCGGAAACAGAAGAGGATGAAGTCGAAACGGTGTCTGTTTCATTGGTTCCAGCCCCAGAACCAGTGCCCTCTACGTCTTCTGCTCCTCCATCTGGTGCAACAGACAAGACCCTGTCTGCCATCATGGCCATGATGGAAACATTCCAAAAGCAGAGTGAAGAAAGGGAAGCTGCATTGAGGAAGGAGATTCATCAGCTTGCAGCGTCCCATGGGTCTCCTAGGAGACTCAATGTTAAAGATCTTCCCTCGTGCTCTGAGGTAAACCCATGGAGGCATGCTGAGTACATGCCAATCACGAATGAGAAGATTTTTATCTCAGAAAAGCTGGGAGCTGTCCTTATCAAGGACATTGAACTCTGGCCCAGCTTTGAGTCTTATCCAGACTGCTTTGTCCGTCTAAAGGCAGAGCACGTATCCAAAGAGGAGACAGAGCCAAAAGAGGTCATAGTGCTTGACCATGCAAAGGGTCAAGGTGCCAGCCCTGAGTAAGAAACACTCTTCCTTTCTTGCTCCAGCTACAATGGCCTTTCCCTTTGCCGAAAAAGGGTTCAAGGCGGTGATGAAGGCAGGGGAAGCTGGGAAACCTTGCCCTACACTGGAGGAGTGTGGGCCCCTTTCCCTAGCCCTGCCTACGGATCACAAGGACTGGAAGGATATACAGCTTACCTTCTCAGTCGGGAAGTTGGAGGCGGATATCTCTGGACGTCACAGTGAGAACCTTCCTAAGTTGTCTGACTTTCTCCTACGCAGGGAGCAGGAGACGAAGGAAAGGCTTGCTGCCTCTCTGTCCCTCCAGACCACCTTGGAGGCAATGGCCAGTGGGCATAGATCCCCAGATATGTTCATGGTCGTGGCCAAAACACATTTGGCAACCCTGATCAAAGACTTCTACGGCTTTGTTAGGGCTAGAATGGCTTGCAGGGAGTTCGTGTTTGCCTCGGCTGCGGTAAAACATGAACCCAGGAAGTTGATATCTTCCAACATCTGGGGAAAGGACCTCTTCCCAAGTGAAGTGGTCAAGGAGATAGTCGACAGTGCCGCCACGGAGAACAGGATCCTTCTCCAAAAGTGGGGTATGTTAGCTAAAAGGAAGTCTTCCCCAGATGAGGGTCCCCAACCGAAAAGGAAGACAAAGAGGCCAAGGTTGCCCTCTCGCCCCACAAGACAACACCAGCAACTTCCCATGACTGTGGTGTCCCAGATGGTGGCACAGCCCCAACCCACCTACCAGATGGTACCCCAGCAAGTGGTGATTTAGTCACCAGCCTTCACTCCCGCCTATGAGAGGCAGACCACTACCTTTCGCCCTAAAGGTAGAGGGTCAAGTAGGGGTTCCTCTAGACATCTCTCAAGAGGAAGAGGGGGTAGGGGAGGACGCAGTCAAGGAGGCAAGCCCTCCAGAACCCAGAAGCAATGAGATGTTTCCGGTAGGAGGAAGACTCCAACTATTCCGGGATCGCTGGACCTTCGATCCCTGGGCCCACAGCCTGATCAAGAACGGACTAGGTTGGAGCTGGAAGGCAGCTCCACCATCATTTCCTCAATTCTTCCAACAGTCCCCCCCCCCCTTTCTGGAAAATTATACCCGAGAACTCTTGAGCAAACAGGTGATAAGGAGGGCAAATTCCATCAAGTTCTAAGGAAGGCTGCTTTGTGTTCCCAAGAAGGACTCAGACAAACTCAGAGTCATTCTGGACTTGTCACCACTCCACAAATTCATAGAAAACGACAAGTTCAAGATGCTGACCCTTCAACACATAAGGACCCTATTACCCAAAAGGGCTTACACAGTGTCCGTAGACATGGCAGATGCCTATTGGCACATTCCGATCAATCGCCAACTCTCCTCCTACCTAGGATTCAGGCTACAAAAAAGAAAGTATAGAATTCTTAGAGGAATATGTCTAAATCTACCAGAAGGCAATATGAGTCGTCTTGGAAAAAGTGGGTTGCTTTTGTCAAAGCAAGTAAACCAAAATAAATCTCAACAGATTTCTGTTTATCCTTCTTTATTCATCTTCATGAACAAGGTTTAGCAGCCAACACAATAACTACGTGTAAATCTGCCTTGACTAGACCCTTGCTTTACGCTTTCCAAGTAAACTTTTCTAATGAACTCTTTAACAAGATTCCTAAGGCCTGTGCTAGGCTTATGCCTGCAGCACCTCCAAAGCCCATCTCATGGTCTTTGGATAAGGTAATACACTTTGCCTCAATGTTGGACAATGAGAACTGCTCTCTAAAAGATTTGACTCAAAAAGTTATATTCTTGTTTGCTCTAGCCTCAGGGGCTAGAGTTAGTGAGATAGTGGCCCTTCCTCGGGAAGAGGGCCATATTTAGTTTATGGAAATGGGAGAACTGAATCTCTTTCCTGACCCAACGTTTCTTGCCAAGAACGAGCTACCCACCCGGAGGTGGGGTCCCTGGAGAATCTGCCCTTTGAAGGAAGATGTCTCGCTGTGTCCAGTAGAGTATCTAAAGGTCTATCTTCGTAGAACTTCAGACTTCGGGGGAGGACAGCTCTTTAAAGGGGAAACATCGGACTCAGACTTATCCCTGAAACAACTAAGGGCGAAGATCGCCTACTTCATTCACAGAGCGGATCCTGACAGTACACCCGCAGGTCATGATCCTAGAAATATTGCTTCGTCATTAAATTTTTTCCAGTTCATGGATTTCGAGCGTCTTCGCTCGTATACTGGATGGAAGTCATCCAGAGTGTTTTTCAAGCACTATGCGAAGCAAGTGCAAGAATTAAAGAGATATGTGGTGGCGGCAGGTGGTGCACTAAAACCTGTCGTTTAGTGCTGCGAGGAACAGTGAATTATTTGGGACTATAATTCTCTAGGGTGTACATGTTGGCACCTTACAGTGCAACATGGTAAGTGAAATGTCATCAAGGTGACATTATGGACCGTTCCAGTGTCTAAAGGTTAAGAAACATAGACTTAACACTAATGCCATGTGTTTTTTATGCAAGTGTAAATAGACAGACGTTTTCAGAAATATATTAGAAAATTATTGAATTTTCAATTGAGTGGCATGAACTTTTGTTTACTGATGAAACAAGTATTTCTGATCTGGCATATATTCTCTATGTTTATTATTATTATTCTCTTACATTTCTTATGTTATTATGAGATGTATGCTGAATTACTATCTATTGATTGCCAATAAATATCTTGTTATTATTTGCGTCTTATTTCGCCCCAAATATATATAAATAAAGTTATATATGAGCATTACTTTTTTATTCCTTATTACTCTGCAAAATAACATAGAACAACTGAAGTAACTTTGTTCCTAAATGTATACAAACCTTTTCTGCCCATGCATACCTTGTTTTGACATGGATATAAACTTATCTGTTGTGGTATACAGTTGAGCTGATATACCTTGGATGCTATGGTGGCTTATGTGAACCTTTGTTCGTTTTGAAAATACAAACTTTGACTGGTGGGGCATACAGCGAGACCCATATGCCCTTTTGTTGCTAAGTTGGTCATATGTAATATGCAATCTTCGAGACTTTTTCTTAAGTCTAGTATGACTCTTCCCTGTAGGGGGCAGGAAGCACTAACATAGTTCATGATTAGAAGCAATGACGTATAATGGTAACGTCATAAGTCTCTAAGGTCTAAAGGGACCAAGGAAATATTGTCTTGAGGTTAAGACACAATTGGATAATCCACAGATACATTAATGCTCTGGTAAACTTCCATCAGGACGACATGGCCTGAGCCCAAAAAAACGGATTTTGAGCGAAGTGAAAAATCTGTTTTTTGGGTGATATAGCAATGTCGTCCTGAAGGACCCGCCCTCCTTTCTATGAAAGGCCTTGGTAGGATCCCTCCCAATAATACTGTATCTGTAGCACCTGCTCAACGCTACAAGGAATAAAGATGGCGGCGATGATGGCACCATCTAGGAACTCAAACAGTAACGGAGGAAGGGAACCTTAACAACGGCTCCTCTTTTATTTTGCCACTTTCCCCCTCGAAGCGTAAACGCTATGCGGGGTGAAGATTGCTATGTGGCGTGTCAAGAATACATCCCCTGATATTATGTGATATCCTTAAAGGAAACTTTAAGCATATTCGCGCCAGGAGTTAGAATTCTGGAGACCTTAAGTTAAATTCTCTGGGAATATCACTGTAGTCAAATATACCCTTGGAAGCTACTTAAAGGAACCTTCTATCAGGACGACATGGCTATATCACCCAAAAATAGATTTTTCACTCTGCTCAAAATCCGTTTTTATAAAAAACAAAGGAAAAATACCATTTGGGTCAACACCTCCATAAGCATCAAGGTCCATCAACAGAGCTTTAATTTCATGAGATCGAAAAGCTAAACTAATAAGTTTAGCCTCAGGAAAACAGGAATGAGGAAGTTCAAGTTTTCATTACTCTGTTTACAGTCAAAAACATCAGCCAAAAGGGTTGCCTTTTCCTTTGGACAGTGAGTGACTGAGCCATCTGGTTTAAGTAAAGGAGGAACTGTTGCATCTACAGCAAAGAGTGCAGATTTAAGGATAGACCACCATTTATGTTCCTGAGATGTACCAGAAAGGGTTTCTTTCATCTTGTATTACATCATCTGTTATCATATTAAGACTAAAAATACGCAAGAGTAACATTCTTTAAGCCTAATATGTAATGATTTCAACTAGTTTTCTAGTTCTATTTGCAACTAATACTCTGTAGAGCAAGTGTGCTTGTGGAGGGGATTGTGTTATTTTTATCGAGTATATTCAAAAGATATAACCTGATACAATGGCAATTCTAACAATTTGATATTTTAAAATCCCAAATAATGCCAATATATAAAAAAATACTAATTGAGTAACTCCAATGACTTGTTTAGTAACCTGATTAAGCGCAAAGTGTGCTTTTGATTGGACTTTAGAGCATCCAGGTGTCGATGACACTTCGGGAATGAATTGATTTGCATATCTGGATTATTCTGCATCTGGGTGCTGCCTGTCTAGGGAAGATCACACATCCAATAATAAGAAAACCTGGCTTATGGTGTAGCTGTAGCCCGGGGTTTTAGTCCCCACCCCCAATTGAAGTTACAGTTCAGTACAAAGTCTTTATGATTTATTTATTTGCCTATTCCCTCATTTGGTGGTGTTTAAAGAAATCTATATTTTCACAGGGCTAGCCATTATATATCAAACAAATGAATACGAATTACCTTCCAATGCAAATTCCTTTTCCAAATCAAGTAACATTTAGGGAAATCAAATCCTGGAATATTTTATTGTTTATTCCTAAGACTCAATCTGAGAAAAACTATCAATGAAGGAAAATATACGACACGAGTATGTACATGCACAATGAGGTCGATGATTATAATGAAGATTATGATAAATACTGTATTATCATTCACAATGTGTAAAATTCATTTTTATCAATTCAATTAATTTCAAAACTTCTACAGTACAGTACCAACACGTAAACAAGAAAGAAAATTTTTAACTAAAAAGGGGACAATTATCCATTAAGAAAGATTGTTTTCTGTTGTGATTCTTGTGCACATCCGTCTTGGTGCGTTTATGTGTCAACACTGACTGTTTCCTGTTATATGTAAAGGAACCCTATTTACTTGGAAGAACTTCCCCCTTCCGTTTTGAAAATCAGCTGCTTTTCAGATAAGTTGGAAGGTGATAATTTGCACCATCTCTCTCTCTCTCTCTTTCCTCACGAACTGAATGACCCAGTGTAATTATTCTTTTCCTGGATGTGAAGCAATTGTTGTGGAACACTGCGTGAGTTAAGAAAGACAAGAGATGAAAAAAAAAAAACTGCCCTGAGTTATTCGATGCCTGGTAAGAAAATGTACCATTACATAATTACAAACGATAAGGCCACGACTAGGTATCCCCGACCCCTCCTTAATTTAATCTGCTCTCTCTCTCTCTCTCTCTCTCTCTCTCTCTCTCTCTCTCTCTCTCTCTCTCTCTCTCTCTCTCTCTCTCTCTCTCTCTCAATTAAGTCTAGAGTATTGTATATGTTACCCTTGTTGGCATCTGGAGCCTACGTATTTTTAAGGAGAGGCACGCACATCAATATTATATATGTACAGTCAGGTTTTTCTTAATGAGAGACAATAATTTGACGTTTGTCATAGGAACTTCTATAACGCGACATTTGGAGGCAAGCTACTCTTCGGCAAACCAGTTCTCGGATAATTTAAATGCCATCATATGGTGCCCCATATGAAAATCCTTTTCCCTTGATATCATAGCAATACAAAATTCTTATGGGTTACTCAGCCATATCTCTCATTTTCATACGTTTCCAGTTCTAATACTGCCATTTGACAGAAATTGCACGTTTACATTTCTATCCTAATTCAGTCCATCCTAGGACGCCATTTCTCATTAAAAGTATGGAGGAATTATTTTTATGACCGGCGGAAATATAATTACTTAAGTTCATGCTGTAATGCGTTGCTGCAAAAAAAAAAAAAAATAACGTTATATACTTATACATAAAAGTTTAGTCAAATTTGATATAAAACTATTGGTAACTATCGCTTCAATTCTCTGCATTATGCTGTATAGAATGAGTTACTAACAAATACCAAAATTTTATTATTTATAAACTTGAAGATATCTTAACTTGCGACTACTGTACCTGAAAGATCGGGTATGATACCTGTTCCCTTCTGTTCTTTTCCCTTTTCGACAGTTTTTTTTTTATTTTCTATTTATACTAAATACAAAAATTTCAAGTTTTATTTCCATATGAAGTTTCAAGTTTATTTTGCACCTAGGAAGCTAAATTATTTCTAATGACAATATTCATTACATATAGTATGATCTTTTTTAAGGAACAAGGTTAAATGGGCGTCTTTCTCAATGCTTATAACATTCAAATCTTGAGCATGTCCTTATTAGCAATAACCTTTTTACCCTCAAAGAAGAAATGTATGGGTTGTTTCCAGTGAACACTTGAACAAAAATATAAGTTATTTTCAAAATTATGTCATTTGCTCTTGTGAACTCCCTCTTGTACAGGAAAGAAAAATTAATGAACTACCCTTAACAATTAATCACCTAGAAATTTTATGATAGAAATGACGTTGAGAAGCCTTCATATATTAGATTTAACACATATAGTATTTAAAAGCTCTGTGAAAGCACACTAACTTTCAGACAGAAGGGCCGAAGAATTTTCAAGTCCTTTTGAGGCAACATCAATCAATGCAGATGGTGGAACAACAACACCACATCGACTCACTGTCACTGATGTGGCAGGAATGCATTCAACAGCTCTTTGAATGATATCTAATCCAGATGAAACATCACCAAAGGGACAATAGCAAGATGCACTTTGATCTACTTTTGTATAGATGCTGAATAAAGCGTCCATTTCACTCTTCCCGCCAGACGTCCCAACGACTCGTCCCTCGGCAGACTTTCCAGCAAATTTACCATCCCATTCTAGATTTCCCATCACTCCTTTTGTACTTGTGCTTCCATCAGCTGTCTTGTATACACAACCACACATACGCTCTTTTGACCCATCTCTGTGTGAGCTTTTGAAGTAACTTCCTGCATAGGAGGGTCCAAAAGTCCCGAGACAGAGAGCAAGGAAGTTGTGTGCTCGTCGTAAGTGTCCCCACAGTCTTATATACACCTTCCCTAGGTAACATTCGCCGTATTTCAACTCCAGGAATACCTCTGGATGTTTAACATGGAGCAGCGGAGCAAACATGTTCCACTGAAAGACAAACCAGTAAAAGACATGAACAGATTTACTTTGTTTTATAATATATTTCATCATCACTTGCTATTCTTTTCTTAGGAAATTCAATTTCTGAAAAGATCAAAGATCTGATTCACATATCATCTGCTGTTATCAATTCTATTGTAAAGAAATCAACATGGTTAAACCTTTCAATCATATCTGACTGTGCAATTGGGAAATTCAAAAACCAATGGCAGATCATACAGACTCTTACCTTTATGTTGAAAATGCTGATGATAGGCTTTGCCTGGAAAGAAGATAGAAGAAGTTTGTTGTCTTCCCAGGTTAGATTTGCATACCGGCTGGCATCATCTTTCACACTGATAGTTAGGGGCCAGGGAGCTTCCATGTAAGGTATACTGGGCATCAGATGTTTCTGTCGGCCAGGTAAGTCTAAACCAGTTGTACAATTTTCATTCTCTTCACTGTTGTCATCATCAGTTGTTGAAACAATTAACTGGGGATCATCTTGTATTTCCATATTTGCAACAATTGATTGTATACTATCAAGTTTTACTTGACAGAGTTGTGCTGCCTCGACATCAGTAACTTCACTTGCTTCTTTGCATAAATTGATGACCTTCAGGTTTAAGCTGTCAAAATGTTTGTGATCTGCAAAGACTTTTAGCAAAGTAACAAGGATCTCCTTTGATCTATTATATAACATGGACTGCTTTTGTGACAGAAAATTATCAACTTCTTCAAAATGATACTTGACATTGTTCTTAATTTTTGTCAACCGCTCTTGAGCAGACAGTATTTCGTGAGTTTCTTGCCGATGGTCACTAACAACACACAGTCCACAAACACTTACTTGACACTGGCTGCACCATAGGTCTAGTAATTTTCCATGTGCTGCACAAGTTTTGGGCTGGAAATGAACAAATTATGATTAATTGAGAAAACCAGTTACATTATACCAGAATTTTTTTTTCACATAATCATGGGTCTTAAACAATGAATTTATTTTGAACAAGTCAAAATGACTAACCTTAAATTGGGGCATATTTTGTGACAAACTTAGTATAGAAAAATTTAATGGTAATTTTTCATAGGTAGCCTCTTTGATTTCATCCCTGCATGTTGGACAGAAATGATTTTTGATGTCTTTCATGTTATTGATGCAATTGCGGCAAAAGGTGTGACCACATGGCAATATCAAAGGGTCATGCTTTCCAGAACTGTATTCCTCTGAGCATACAGCACAAGTAATAGCCTCTTCCATCACATCTGAAAAGAAGATTTAATTAACTACTGTATTCTCCATTCTGTTCCTTAGAGATTCACATGATATCCATTCTTTAGATATACTAGACCTGCCTCACTTAAAAAGCACCTTGTTAATCTCATTCATACCCCACAATACAGGCTGATAATGTGCCTTGGACAGTTAAATCCAATAGTGGGATGAGACTTACAAACCAATTATTTTCTAGTGTAGAGAGTACTTCAAGTTTGCCGACGTAGGAGTGCTAGCAGAATTTTGAATTTGACTATTGTAGCCTGGTGATCAAACAACTATAATTCAGATTTGTTTATTGAGTACACATTATGAGATACAGTGGGTCACGAGAGAGAAGAAATGGAGTTGAGGTCATAATAGGTAATAGCTGGAAAGGAAAAAGTGGTAGAAGTAAAGAGAATAAACAATGGGCTTTTAAAAATTCCAATGATAATAGAGGATCAGATAGTAAATATAATTTTAGCATATGTCCCACAGATTGGTTGCCAAGAATAAGAAGAATTATTTAGACAAGAATTTGAGGCAGCTATTAGAACAGTGAAAAAGGAGGAGAAACTAAGCATAGGAATTAACATGAATGGCAGAGTGGGGAAGAGAAGGTATGGAAATGAGGAGGTACATGGAGACCATGGATTTGGAATTAGAAATGGAGATGGGAAATATATATTACAGAAGGTTTAGAGTTTTGAATTGGCATGTTTGAAAACCTGGCTTCAAAAGTTGGATAAGAACTTGATAACCTATAAAAATTGAGGGGAAAAGCCAAGTAGATTACATCCTGGTGAGAGGAGTTGACAAAAACAATGTGACGAGCTGTAAAGTGATTTTGGAGGAAGCATGTCTTAAACAACATAGACTTGTAGTGATGGATTTTGAAATGAGAGGTATAAACCCCAAGAAGAGAAAAAGGATATTTATAATTAAGGTTTGGGACCTTAAAGGAGAAAAGGTGAGCAATTTAGGAGGATTGTGAGAAAGAGACAACTGGAAAGGTTGGACTTCGAGAGTGGACTGGGAAAATATCTGGGTGGGTATGAAAGAAATATGTGTAGGGAAAACAGAGGAATTGTTGGGAAGAACCAACAGATATGGTGTGTTGAAAGGAAAAAAAGTGGTGGTGGGACAGAGAAATGCAAGAGTTGTTTAAAAGAAAATCAGAGGCCTTTAAGGACTGGAAAGAAGGCATGCACAGGGTGCAGAGAAACAGTACAGAGAAGAGGAAAAAGATTTTTGAAGGAAAGTAGGTATAGCTATTGAAAGAATGGTAGATAAATTAAGTGCAAGGCTATGAAGAAGGGAATGAGAAAAGGATATCTAAAAGATTTCAAACATGAGGATAAGGCAAAGACACGATTTGGGGCAATTGGGAGTTATCAAGGATAAAGGTGGAAACATATTGCCTAGGGATGAAGGCATTCAGAGCAGATGGAGCAACTACTGAGTACTGAAAATGGGGGAGAGAGAAGTTGTGAAAAGCACAAAGGGTGGAAGGGCCAATGATGAAGATAAGGAATACAGAAATGAAGTGGGCCTTGAGTAAAATAGAAAATGGTAAAGCACCAGGTCCATCAGAGTTTCAAATTGAAATGGTCTAGATACTAGCTACAGAAAGGGGAAGAAGGAATGCTGATTTATTAAGAGCAATGGGAAGAGGAAAAAAATGCCTTAAGACTGGGAGGAGAGTCTAACGGTATCTATGTTTAAGCATAAAGGCGATGTCATGGATTATGGTATCTGCAGGGGAATTAGGCTAAACTAACAGATATTACTTTGTAAATTTTTGAGTGGGTTCTAGATGAGAGATTGAGCGAGATTAAAAAAATCAGTATGAATTCATAATGGGGAGAGGGACTGTGGATGCCAGCTACGGGAAAAGAGGCTAGAGGGAAACCAGAACTTTTCTGTGCTTTTGTAGACCTAATTATGGTATAATGGCAAGAAAAGTAATGTTTTGGTGCTTGAAGAAAAGGAAAGTCCTGGAGAAGCTGGTTAGAATGGTAGAAGTGAGGTACAAAAGAAACAAGAACAAAAGTAATAACAGCTGTTGGGGAAACAGAAAACTTTGAAGTTAGTGTAGGATTACACCAGGGGTCAGCGTTAAGCCCATTTTTATTTGTGGTAAGCGAAGAGATCAGAAATGAAGAGTTGTGAAAGTTGTTATATACGAGATGATTTGATGATTACTGCTGCGTGAGAGTAAATGTGGATAAGACTGAAGCTATGGCGAGCAGTAAGGACAGCTATACATGAAAGTAAAGGCTTGGTTATAAAACAGGTGGAACAATTTAGATAATTGGGATCTAATATAAGTAGGAGGGAAGATGTGAAGCTAAAGTTAAGAATGGAATAAAAGCAGTCTGGGGGAAAATGAAGGAGGTAGCAGGAGTGATATATAATAAAAAAAAAAAAACGCCGAATAAGCTGAAAATCACAGTAATAAGACCAGCCTTAATGTATGGATCGGAAACGTGGGCTCTAAGATGAAAAGAGGAAGTAAAGCATGAGAGAACAAAGATGACAATGCTGATGTGGATCAGGGGAATATCACTTCTCGAAAGATTGGAAAAAGAGGAAATAAGAAGAATGACAAGAGTGGTAAAGATTACAGAGGTGACAGGAGTGTCACGACTGAGATAGTGTGGGCATGTATTGAGGAAAGATGGTGGGGAGCGATTGAGGAGGGCTTGGGATGAACCTGTTAGGAAGAGAAGATCGAAAGGGTGGCAGAGAATTAGAATGCAAGATAAGGTGAAGGATGCTATGGAGATTAGAGGTTTAGTAGAAGAAAATCCCTTTGATATAAGGCAGTAGAGAGGGTGCATTAGGCAACCGACCCCTTAATGTAGGGATTACGATGGGAAAGAAGCCAGTAGGCAGAAACATTCATATACTATTTCTTATGATATAATCGGAAATTCAACAAAGGCAGTCAATCAAGAAATCGTGAAATCTAGATAAGGAAGATGGATAGAGATGAATTATTCGAAATTAAACAGTGATTAGAGAGGGATTAGCCCCATTAAAAGTACTTTTGTCTAATGGGTATAAAAAACAGCGTTATGATTTCTGTATATATCGAGGCATAGAATCGATTTAATCGAAAACATTTTGTTGGATTTGCACGACATGACAGATAAAAGATTTCTCATTCACAGTCTTTAGAAACTTTATTTTTCATTGATTTTAAATACCTGAGTTACAATAACTTGATTATGACGATGCTATTTAATAAGAAAAAAAAAATTCTCTCCATTCGTGAGAAGCTATCCAGCTCAGATGAAATTTTTATAAATAATACTAATTTTCAAGTGTATATTCGTATTAATTAAAGTAAAATTTTATTTTATTAAGCATTCTTTCAGAATCTTAGATAGCCAAGAGTAAGACAAACAGAAAATTACTGAATGTTTACATATGTTTTGAATATCCTCATTACCAATATCGTACTTTGGTCTTTATTAGGTTTCGATTTATTTTTCAACCTTAATTATTTTTTTATAATATTTAAAACACTATTTGTCATCAATGGCTTTTGCGATGTTTGTCATGTATGAACAAAGGCTGAAATGTAAAAGGAAGGAAATTATATATGAACTTTTACATGAATAGCTTCTTAACGTTTGAGGAGAGAGAGAGAGAGAGAGAGAGAGAGAGAGAGAGAGAGAGAGAGAGAGAGAGAGAGAGAGAGAGAGAGAGAGAGAGACGTTTCACCTTGGCTCTTGCTCTATCAGCATTCCGTTGAAGTGCAAGATATCGGAAATTGTCTACATCACATATTTTTTACCTATTTCTTAATGAAAACAATATTTTCTTTTCATCGAGGTGTGTATTCTATGGTCGGAGGTATGGGAGAGGC
The DNA here is from genome assembly GCF_036898095.1 of Palaemon carinicauda. Lineage (NCBI taxonomy): Eukaryota > Metazoa > Arthropoda > Malacostraca > Decapoda > Palaemonidae > Palaemon > Palaemon carinicauda. The sequence continues at coordinate 132,773,195 of NC_090740.1, read as the reverse complement.
TGCAGTGTGTTAACAATTCCTCAGAAATCGTGAACAATTATATTGGCATATTTGTTACGAGCGAAGTTTTTAGTGTTGACAACGACTCATATCAAGTTCCTGCTCTGACGTCATCAATCTCCAACTGTGTCACATGAAATAACGTTACAGACTTTCGTCTTAGTTTAATTTCTCCAGTTTCAAACCAAAGTATCCATTCGAATTACGTCATTACGAAAGACTTCATATCTGATATACGTATGTCTCTAAATTCTTGAGTATTGACTTTGACTTTACTTTTTAATAAATTTAATAATCTTATCTTCGTTTTCATCTGTTTTTAGCCTCTCTCTCTCTCTCTCTCTCTCTCTCTCTCTCTCTCTCTCTCTCTCTCTCTCTCTCTCTCTCTCTCTCTCTCTTTTACTAGAATTACTAAACTCCAAACGCTGCTGGTCTCATACGTATATGATAAACACGCATTCTAGACTTTCATTTAATCAACAGCATTCCAAGTAACCAATCAAATCTGGTAATTATTCCTATAAAAACCAAAATAATCTTTTAAAATTTTGCACCTGCTTTTATTGTTTTCTTTTTGGAATATATCTAGACTACTTATAACGTTATAGTATAACCACAGTTGAAAAGTCTGCATAAAATGTTTAGGCCTATGAGTTATTTCGAAATTATAAGATTGGACGTCCATCAAACGATCTATCTACGCCACTTCCAATGGTATGGAAAACCTAATATATAGATAGTAAGTCGTCAATGTAAATTATATATATACATATATATATATATATATATATATATATATATATATATATATATATATATATATATATTTGTGTGTGTGTGTTATCACCATCATCAGCCGTTGCTAGTCTACTGCAGTACAAAGGCCTCAGACGTCCTTTCATTTCCGTCTGTCTATGGTGTTTCCATGCGAGTCTATACCAGCAAATTTTCTCAGCTTATCAATCCATCGTGTTCTCTTCCTTCCTCGCTTCGTTGGTCTTTTTTCTTTCTCTTTGTGTTATTCTCATTTTTCTTTCCGCAGCTCCGAGTTGTAAATAGCTTATGTTCTAGTCACATCTAGTGACTTAGTAGGAAGCAAGTTTCCGATGCATAAGTTAATACTGGTAGGACCATCTAATTAGATACTTTTCTTTTTAGAGAAGGTGGTATTTTACTTTTATAATTTATTTTTTTTTTTTCACCAAAAGCTCTCCATCCTATGCTTACCCTTCTTTTAATTTTGGCATCATATCCTAGGGAAACACTTAATGTCTGTCCTAAGTACGAATATTCTTTAATAATCTCTAGAGGTTCGTCGTATATATATATATATATATATATATATATATATAAATATATATATATATATATATATATATATATATATACATATATATACATATATATATATATATATATATATATATATATATATATATTTGTATGTGTATATATACATATATATATATATATATGTATATATATACATATACATATTATATATATATGGTTGTAAATATAAATATTGATGTTATATATGTTTGTATGTGTGTGTAGCTATGCCTACTACCAGTGAAATACATTATTACAGCTTGTTACAAATGTTACCAAACATAATTATCGTAACTTATCTTACCTAATTAAAGCTAAATACCACGATAAAAAAAAAAACTTCAGTTTTTCATTCCAATTATTTTTACATCTATTTCCCTATTTTTCGTAGTTCTTCATTTTCGCATTATTTCAAAAACTTTGGAGAATAGTTCTGCCTGTTCATCGTTCAGCCACAAAACAGTATTTGAGACCCTATACTGATATTGTTGTTGTTTGGAAGAGAGATTTCCATCTGAGACTTCAAGAGAATAACAATGGCGGCCTTTAGACGATCAGGCATCATTAACAATCATTGCACAAACAACCGCAAAAGCACATCGAGTCGTCATGGAAAAGTCTTGTGACGTCACGTCACCCTACTGGGGGAGGGACGATCTACAGCGCCGCATCGGCGTGAACCAGAACAAACATATAATGTTGGATATTGCAATAATCTGGGCAATTGTGTTGGCCGTCTCTCTGTATCGATGATAGTAATCGTATCTTATCAAACATAATCTTGATAGCAATCCAAAATTATTGGTTAATCAGGTTCATTTGCTAATATATGTACTGTATATCAAACATGCAGGCGGTAATCCATACAGTATATATCTATAAGGATGCAGTTTTACAAATTGTTCACACCATAAACAAGCAAATATTAATGCATGTATATATATATATATATAATATATATATATATATATATATATATATATATATATACATACATATATATGTATATATATAATATATATATGTGTGTATATATATGTGTGTATATATATATGTATATATATATATATATATATATATATATATATATATATATATACATATATATATGTGTGTGTGTGTGTGTGTAGTTATGCATACTTGCAAATTTTTTGCATTAATAATCTTGCAGACATTGATATTTGTAGCCAAGTATTTTTAAAGGACCTTGGCTATGGTTATGCAGAATTGTTACGTTTAGCGTAACCAACGAACATGCGACAACATTGTGACATTGTGCAATGAGTGAAATAATTCTTGGTAATATAATGTTATTCCTAAGGAGCACTGGCTCTTCATTTTTCCATGCATTATTACCTCCCCTCTCTTGCCAAGAGACCAACAGTTCGTGGAAGCGATATCTATTACTGAAGAAAATACTTGTCTCGAAAAGCCAGTCATCTATATTGTGGTACTACTGTCAAAGAGAGAGAGAGAGAGAGAGAGAGAGAGAGAGAGAGAGAGAGAGAGAGAGAGAGAGAGAGAGAGAGAGATCATCCCTACGTCTAAACTGTTTAACTATTATCTCCACTTTTCACACATGTAGGGGGAAATACGACGTTACTTTTCTTTTATATTTTGTATTAGTCCGTAAGTAGGTTTCTTGTCGAGCAAGAAACAACCTTGTGAGAAAAGGTTGACTGATAAGAAATTGCAACATTAAGTCAACAATAGAATTTAAGTGCAAAGTAACAGTTTGCCTCAGCTTATGTATCCACAAACCGATTTCGTCCATGAAATCATATATTTTGACAGGAACTGTAGTAGCACTAATCGTAGTATTGGTAACAAAAAGCTGTAATAGTAGTATTAGTAATACTAATAGAAGAAAAGGTAATATTAGCAGTGACAGTTATGTGAGTCAGTCACACATGACGATGCATGGCATCAAAACAAATGTGAACGAAAGCATTGAATTAGACCTTACCTTTGTCCATGATATTCGAGTAACACACAAGGGAGGTTGAATTAATTGAAGATCCACCAAAGTTTTAAGGTCACACTCGTTAGTGCACGCATTATTAGGCTACTCGTTTCTAACGGGAAAAGTCTCAGGTTGATACGTCTGGGAGACAGACATCTTCCCAAATAGAAGAGGCACTGTGTAGTGGGCTGCGCATCCACTTTATGGGTTGATAAGGTGCAGTTAGAGATAACCCATTTCCTTTCCACGTTCTTTGTGTATTTTTATAACATTTCCGCTGTTTAGGAAGCACGCGTTTCCTTTAAAGAACATGATTAAATTGATGGGAGTATTTTTGGAAATTTACTCGCAGGAAAATTTAATGAGCTAGCGTGGAAAATCGCAAAGAAAAGTAACTCATGGCAACTCTGCATGCTTTGGCAACTGGAATCAGCAAGATTACCGATTAGGCTAGAGAAAAATTAACTTATTTGTATTCCTTTTTTATTATTGTATCAAATTACGTCATAATCTCTCATGCGCATAAATTATGTAATGGAAAATAAGCACTTTATTGGATGATAGTTCAAATTTTCTTGTCAGATTACTAATATAGCTTGCTATAAAAGCGTAAATCATACTTGTAATTCCATATTTATAAATGCTGTATAAATTCATTATATGCTCTGTACCATTAAGTTGGTCAGCAACCGTCTCTGTACAATGCTTTTCTCGCAAGTTTTTCTTGTGATGTCTTTCCCTTCTACCTTATACGGTATATATATTCTATATCTTTACTATTCAATATCGATATCAAATTCAATGAAGATCAGCGAAGTCATTTTCAAGTTAAAGCTTTAAATGTTGGGTCAGAGCATTGCATTTCTGCAAATTGTTCCAGAGAATGGACATAATTTACATATGATCAGCGTCTAGACTCTCTCTCTCTCTCTCTCTCTCTCTCTCTCTCTCTCTCTCTCTCTCTCTCTCTCTCTCTCTCTCTCGGCCCACCTAAGGACCAGGGAGGACCATGCAATGGCTGCTGACAGCTCGTCATGATTCTACTGTTGGAACTTAGCAAGCCATTATCTTCCAAATTCCAATAGGTAGAGTCATTTACTTCTTATTTCCTCCTTAACTTAAAGTAGTCAGCTACTCTAACAGTAAACTCAGATTACTGGCCCAATGAGCTAATAGACACCGTTGATAAAGGGTAAAAATTCAACAAGTTCGCTCATTAAAACCGCACTGATCAATTTACTCTTCAAATACTAACCAAATAGAATGTAAGTACATGGCAGATACAGTACTCAGCCCTAGGGGCTCGGCCACACCAAGCGCGATGAGCGGCGCGGTAGCAGCATGACTCGGGCGTCAGGCCAGCGACAAAATGTTGGGTGGACACACCGGAACCGCCACATGGCCCACACCTCTCTTGCCTCCTCACTCCCAGCTTTCGAAGATAGCTTTCCTCGTAAACATGACGATGGTGTTTGAGTAGGAAATTACTTCCGATTGAAAATCTTTATTTTAATCTGAACAATAAATTACACAAGAGTCTGGATTCACGATTTTGATAAACAGAGAAGAGAAAATAAGTTAATTTTGAAATTAATGTCACCAGTGTCAATTGTACGGCGACAGATTTAATGAATATTTGCTTATTTCACAAGTCTTTTGATTCTTTGATGGCAACATCCTTCCTGGATTCAGGCTCAAAAAACAAACGTCGAACTATAGACAACCTCAATTCCTCTTTTACCAGGTATTATAATTGCTTCAAATATGATATAAAGTTCACGAAAAATCATTGTCCCTTTCATTCCAGAATTAACTAGCATTTGCATAAGACATATTGTTTAAATGTACATACGATTCTTTTTACATTTGAAATTGCTCTACATCTTAAATATATATATATATATACATATATATATATATATATATATATATATATGTTTGTGTGTATATCTATATATATATATATATATATATATATATATATATGTATATATATACATACATATATATATATATATATATATATATATATATATATATATATAAAACTAAATGGTGATTAAATAGGTTGCAAAGCACAAAAAGACGTAGGTCTACCCACTATTTTATTATCATCCATTTGCACTTGATTGCCATAGCTTCCATTTATTTTATTTGTTTTTGCTCTCCGAAACACCTCCCAATAAATTGTTGATTAGTTATGGCTGGAAACGAACAACTGAACGCGTACCCCATCAGGAACTGATGAAAAATGGTGTAATCTTGGGTGAAGACGCTCGAACCGCAGCGATTTTTTAAAACATGAAACATAGTCTGGCGGCAACTGCAGCGGTTGAAGGCTTCCCGCGCTTCCTATCTGGCCACCTACATAAGATACCCTATTCAATTTGCCACGGGAACCTCTTCCCGCTAACCGTGCCGCTAGCCGCGCTTGGTGTGGCCGGGCCCTAAGTACCAAGGCATTTTATCCCTTACTATGGTGAATGTTTTGGTCGACTCTGTAGAATAAACCTCACCTCCAGAAAATTGAAGTCTAACTATGGTTTCACCAGTTAGGAAAATCAAAGACAGTAACTTAAGTAAAACCGTTTAAAAATTATATCAGCTGTTTAGTAAGTCTACATGTGGCAGAAATTAATGTAAAACTTTGATAATAGAAAAATATCCAACTGTTATATAAACTCACACCATCATCATCTTAGTCATCATATCATAGGCCTATTGACGTAAAGGGCCTCGGTTAGATTTTGTCAGTCGTCTCTATCTTGAACTTTTGAATTAATACTTTATTCATCATTTCTTGCCTCACTTTTCATAGTCCTCAGCTATGTAGGTCTGGGTCTTCCAACTCATCTAGTGCCTTGTGGAGCCCAGTTAAAAGTTTCGTGAACTAATCTCTCTTGGGGAGTGCGAAAAGCATCCCCAAACCATCTCCATCTACCTCTCACCATGATCTCATCACATATGGCACTCTAGTTATCACTCTGATAGTTTCATTTTTAATCCTGTCCTGTCATTCAACTCCCAATATTCTTCTGAGGGCTTCGTTCTCAATTCTACAAAATCTGTTGGATATTGTTTCATTGTCATACCAAGACTCCATACTGTAACACAGATCTCACTAAACTGATAAACTGATATATTTTACTTAACTTAGTGATTGTACGATTTGCTTTTTTCAGTCTTTCATTAAACTCCAGTTCTAAAGACCCTCTATTAAAGATCATAGTTCCTAAATATTTAAATGATTCTAACTCATTAATCCTTTCTCATTCCAATGATGTTTCATTTTCCATTGCATATTCCGTTCTCTTCATCTCTCTCTTTCTTCTCTTTATCTTGAGCCCAACCTCCTGTGATATTTCTTGCATTCTGGTAAGCATGCATTGCAAATCCTGTAGTGTTCTGCTAATAAGGACAGCCTCATCAGAATACTTTTGGTCAGCTAATATCTTACCAGTCTAATCCTTCTCCACCATCCTCAACTGTTCTTTGCATTCAAAAATCCATGAGAAGGATAAACAAAATAAGTAACAACACATTCCCTTGACCCCAAGAGTAATCTGCTGTTCCCTGGAAATTCATTTGATAGGCTTCCACTAACATTAACTTTGAACTTGCTATGCCAATGAACAGACTTAATCATATTTACATATTTAAGAGGAACTCCATGATAACGCAGAACTCTCCACAAAATTGGTGGGAGCACACTACCAAAGGCTTTTTCGTAGTCTACAAATGCGATCAAAATTGTATTTCTATATTCTACACATTGCGGTATAATATGTCTTAAAATGAAAATTTGGTCAGTACAACTTCTACCTTTTCTAAATCCTGCTTGTTCATCTCTCAGCTTTTCATCACTCTTTCTCTCTAGTCTCTTTCGAGTAAGTATACTATATATTTTGATGACAATTGTCGTAAGTGTTATGCCTCTGTAATCATTGCAATCAGTCAGGTCTCCTTTTTTACCATTGTCGCCAACATTCCTAGCTCCCATCCATCAGGTTTTGCCTCTTTTCGCCACATTCTACAAAATAATCTTGTAAGTATTTGGGGGGTCACTAGCCAATATCATTTCCGCAGTTATTCCATAGTATCCTGGGGTTTTCCATCTCCTGATTACACTGAATTCATTCATGGGTACATCAAAGTCATCCTCAGCTTCAAGTATATCAATCAAATTATTCCCTTCGTATCTCCTATTCATGACCTCACTAAAGTGCCCCATCCAACGTTGCCTTTCTTCATCTTCTATTGTTATAACAGATCCATCTCTCTTTTTGATGGGTATATGCTTCTTCTTTGCTCCCATAAAGATTTCAATAATAATTCCATGAACGATTCTTACACTCCCTTGATTCATAGCTTTGTCAGCCTCATCTACTTTTCCGTCTAAACATTCTCTCAAGTCATTTCTAGCTTTTATTTTGACCTCACTATCAATACTGGAATACTTAGCCTTCTTTACATTTTAATTTTCATTACTTCCTCAAAAACTTTAAACAATCAATTTCTGTCTTTGTCTCCGTTTTATAGTATCCCAAGTATCATTTGATATCCATGGCTTTCTCCTTGTAACTGCGTGTCCCAAAACTTCACTACCAACTGACTGATATAGGTTCTTAATATCACACTAATCCTCATTAATTGTCTGCTCTTCGTCTCTTAAAGTCTCTAAGACTGCAAATCGATTCCTACATTCAGTTAAAAATGTGTCTCTGTACTCACCTTCTAGAAGCTTAGTTGTCTCAAACCTAGGTATTCTATCTATATTTCTGGTGGGTGCTTTCAGTTTTAATTTCAGTGTGGCAATGAAGAGTTGGTGATCACTACCAATATCTGCACCGCAATATCTTCTTACAATTCCCAGAGTCCTCCTTCTCTCTTTATTAATGGCAATGTGATCTATTTGATTTGTGTAATTGCCACAAAAATCCTTGTATATGCTATTTGTGGATGTCTTTGTGCTGGGAAAGAGTACCTCCATTCATAACTAACAGTTTAGGAAAAGGTCTCAGTTACATGAAAAAAAAACATAGCTACAATAAATCTATAAAGCACTGTATGAAAAAGTTACCAATTGTAAAATAAGTCATCAAATACTATGAATTAATATTTAACCGTGTGTAAAATAAAGGATTACTTCTATAAGAAAAACCCTTATCTCACACAAAATGTTGCTAAACAATTTGAAAGTGGAATTAACTAAATTTCAAGTCCTTAATTACACGAAAAAAAGGGTGTCAAGCTGTTTAAAAAAGGTCTTGACTGTTGGACAAAGCAAAGCTTCTGGGAAGTAATGTCAGACTGTTTGAAAATAGTCCCAGCTGTGAGATAAATCCTTAGATACTAGGAATTTATATATCTGATTGATATTCGTCCTGAATTTAAGATGAAAATCCTTTTGCTATAAATTTATTCGGACTATAAAAAAATTAACCCAACTGAGAAATAGCTCTTCAACTAGCAAGGTCCCAGCTAGCAAGTAAAGTACACTCAACTGTTTGGAAATGGTCCCAGTTTTCATATAGATCAATCGCCAACTGCAGTTTCACATAGGAAAGATTTAAGGATTCTGTTATGCTGCTTCTATGCACTGTTCACAGGCCACTGTAAGTTATTCGTCTATATTTCTTTAGTATAGGCACGCTGAGCTTTGTCTATTTTATCTATCAGGTATTTTCCAGTATTTTTCTGCACGAATCTGCCATCTCTCACGTGTTAAAATTCTGTTCTGCTGATGTTTACGCACATTTTTTGTAATGATAAGTAAAATGTCGAATACTAATTCAAGACTTCGAAACTTGCAATTATTTTCCCTTGGACATCATCTGGAATGAGAATAAGTCATTATTTTAGAATATTATCGGCAGAAACAAGATATTTAATGCACGTTTCTTTCCGAATAATGCTTGTATATTTAACAAGTAATCCGGTTATATCTCAAGATATTAATGCAGCTGTGATATTTGCTCTATTGCTCAGTTGCACAAAATATGCGTCTGTAACAAGGTCAGCTAAAGCATCCCCTGCATCTTGAACAGAGAGAGAGAGAGAGAGAGAGAGAGAGAGAGAGAGAGAGAGAGAGAGAGAGAGAGAGAGAGAGAGAGAGAGATGGCAACGGGGCAAGAGTTATCCATAAAGAGATTAGTATAAGTTGAAAAATCAATATGGAAACCTAGTTTCTTTTAACAGGATTCTTTACATCTACAGCAGCTCCTTCTATCAGTCTCCTAAGTTTGCATTACTATTGTTTAAGATACTTTGAATTAGCGTTTGCTGAAACAATTGTTTCACTGGGTGTAGGCCTACTGCTGAGTTGGGCACAGGTTAGAATCCTGTCCCAGGAAGAAGCACCTATCATGAAAATAATTTCCAAATGGATATTCTTTCCCGATGTCTCGTGAATTTTATATTAAATTCGTACACAGCATACAGTGATATCACTGTTCAAAATAGGACTTAGGATCTTATTTTACAGATAGTATTATTTGATCTATCATAATATATATTGCCATTAGCAATTTATATTTTTTGTTTCGTGAAAGCAATGTATTGTTTCACTGGCAGGAGAACTCCTGGGAACCACAAAAAAAAAAAAAAAAAAAAATCCTGAGATAGTTTTGATTAGATGGTTTAACTCTGGCTTTTCAGAAAAGGTAGTAAACCGTCCCCTTTTTCCAGGAAGGTTCCAGCTATAAAATCCTTATAGGATTTTCTGTTTTGCATCTCGTACCATATGCCCATGATGTCAGAAGTCATATATCTTAAACGCAATACTAAATAAATGAATAAATAAATAAATAAATAAATATATATATATATATGTGTGTATATATAAATTATATATATATATATATATATATATATATATATATATATATATATATGTATATATATATATATATATATATATATATATATATATATATATATATATATATGCGTATGTGTGTGTGGGTGTGTGTATGTATGTATATATATATAGATATGTATATATATATATATATATATATATATATATATATATATATATATATATATATATATATGTATATATATATATAGATATGTATATATATATATATATATATATGTGTGTGTGTGTGTGTGTGTGTGTGTATATGGGTGTGTGCATGTACGTGTGTGCGCACAAGAAACACTGGGAAAATTAAAATATTGAGTGAATCCTGACTAATTTCGTGTCTTATGACTTCTCGAAGAAGTCACAGTTACGAAACCAGTCAAAATTCACTCAATATTCAATATTTTGATTTTCCCTGTGGCTTTTTCATCTGGTCAACACCTGTTCCAGTGTGTTTACGCATATATATATATATATATATATATATATATATATATATATACATATATATATATATATATATATATATATATATATAGCATATATATATTTATTTATATACAGCATATATATATATATATATATATATATATATATATATATATATATATATGCTATATATATATATATATATATATATATATATATATATATATATATATATATATATATATATATATATATCAACACAACATCGTGTTCAAATAGGAATAAATTTCTACCTCATACTTGGGATCGAACGTTAGCCCCTTCTAATGAAAGGCCAGGTCGAAACCAACCATGCCACGAGAGACCATAAAAGAAATCGGATTCTTTTATGGTCTCTCGTGGCATGGTTGGTTTCGACCTGGCCTTTCATTAGAAGGGGCTAGGGTTCTTTTATGTCTCTCGTGGCATGGTTGGTTTCGACCTGGCCTTTCATTAGAAGGGGCTAGCGTTCGATCCCAAGTATGAGGTAGAAATATATATATATATATATATATATATATATATATATATATATATATATATATATATATATATATATATATATATGCTGTATATATATATATATATATATATATGTGTGTGTGTGTGTGTGTGTGTGTAATGAATGGGATTTCCTCTTCCAGAAAACTTCAGATTTAAAAGGAAAGTGAACGAAAGCAGAAACTTCAACATTTTGAACTTCGTTTATTAAGGAAATCACCAGTCTTTCGAGAAATCATATATCATTTCATCATGCCTAACAATCATAAACATAAACCAGTAAAAAGGCATTTTCTTCTAATAGTTTTCATGCCCGTGTCTGCAAGCAGACCAATATCTATTCGAGTTTTAAAATAGTGTGCCAGTCACCAAACACTTACTCTCTACCTTCCCCGATTCTTTTTTTTCATTAAAAAAAAACTATTCCGTAACTCTACGTTTTGTTCAACAGCTAATAACAGTATTATCTAATTTCAACTTTGTAAACAATCTGTTGTTGGACCATCCCTAACTTTGTAATTTTCAGCTTAGTGCTTAAGGTTACGAGTAATTTCCCTGCTTGTTTTGTGATTTTTTTTTTTTAACTTTTTCCTTTATTCTATATAAACTTGTATTTTTTGTTGCATTGTGTTTATTCTATTTCACATATTAGCTTTTTGTCTTATATTATTGTGGATTATATAGTTTCATTTTTTTGTAAATTATCATTCTTACATCTATAGATTTAATTTTAGATATTCTATCAATTATGTATCAGTTAGTTTATATTCATACTTTTAGTTCTAATGATGGTGAATTATTTCCATAATATACTTAATATAAAATCATGTTGGGGAGGGCTACCATGTAAAAGTAGCCCCTTTTACCCCTCCCCAACCCCCCAAAAAAATCCTATTTTCTTTATCCCTGTTTATGCTAACGGCCCCCTTCGACCCCTTAACGATAGGGTTGAAAATAAGGGAGTTATGAAGCATATTCGTCATCATAAATATACCCCAATTACTTATTTTTTACTATTTCTCTGATGCTTATCCTTTTTGCATAATATTTCATATATTTTTTTACTTCATATCGCTTAAGTGAAGTAAGGGACAAGTTATTCTTTTATGATAGTTCACTCTATATCGTTTTCTTTGATAACATTTGAATATATAAAAAATTTAATATATTTTAAGGTAGACTTAAGTAAATATTTTTGTTTATCAGTCTCGTTATATTACTATCGCTATTGCAAGCTACTCTACAACCCTAGTTGGAAAAGCAGAATGCTATAACCCTAAGAGATCCAACAGATAAAAATAGCCCAGTGAGAAAAAGGAACAAGGAAATAGATAAACTACAAGAGAAGTAATCAAGAATCATAATAAAATATTTTAAGAACAATAACTATGTTAGATTAGATATTTCGTATTTGAACTATGAAAAAATAAAAAAAAATACTACAAAAAGAGAAACAAGATAGAACAGCGTGTCCAAGTGTACCCTCAAGCAAGAAAACTCTAACCCAAGACAGTGGAAGCCATGGTACAGACTATAGCACTACCGAGCCCTAGTTGGAAAAAGCAGGATGATATAAGCCCAGAGCCCAGGGAAAATACCCCAGTGAGGAAAGGGAACAAGGAAAAATTAGATATTTTATGAATAGTAACAACATTAATATAAGTATTTCCTATATAAGCTATAAAAACTTTAACAAAACAAAAAGAAGAGAAATTAGATAGAATAGTATGCCCGATTGTATCCCCAAGCAAGAGAACTCTAACCCAAAAAAGTGAAAGACCATGGTACAGAGGCCATGGCACTACCTAAGACTAGAGAACAATGGTTTGATTTTGGAGTGTCCTTCTCCTAGAAGTTCTGCTTACATTAGCTAAAGAGTCTCTTCTACCCTTACCAAGAGGGAAGTAGCCACCGAAGAATTACAGTGCAGTAGTTAACCCCTTGGGTGAAGAAGAATTGTTTTGTAATCTCAGTGTTGTCAGGTGTATGAGGAGAGAGGAGAATCTCTAAAGAATATGCTAGACTACTCGGTGAATGTTTAGGCAAAGGGAAAGTGAATCGTAACCAGAGAGAAGGATCCAATGTAGTACTGTCTGGCCAGCCAAAGGACCCCATAACTCTCTAGCGATAGCATCTCAATGGCTTCATTTCAGAGTGTCCTTCTCCTAGAGGAGCTGCTTACCATAGCTAGAGTGTCTTCTACCCTTACCAAGAGAAAAGTAGCCACTGAACAATTACATTGAAGTAGTTAACTCCTTGAGCAAAGAAGAATTATTTGGCAATCTTAGTGTTTTCAGGCGTATGAGGGCAGAGAAGAATGTGTAAAGAATAGGACAGAATATTCGGTGTATGGGTAGGCAAAGGAAAAAGGAGCTGTAACTAGAGAGAGGGATACAATGTAGTACTGTTTGGCCAGTCAAAAGATCCAATAACTCTCTAGCGGTAGTATCAACGGGTGGCTGGTGCCCTGACCAACCTACTGCCTACATTGATAAATAATGTAGAAGAGACTCTTTAGCTTTGGTAAGCTTCTCTTCTCGGGGAAAGACACTCCAAAATTAAACTATTTTTCTCTAGTCTTGGGTAGAGCCATAGCCTCTGTGCCATAGTCTTGCACTGTCTTGGGTTAGAGTTCTATTGCTTGAGGGTACACTCGGACACGCTATTTTATATTGTTTCTCTTTCCTGTTCCTCTTTTCCAACATTTACTAAGGCCTTCCTCTCCTTCTCCCCATTGACACTTGCAATTCAAAAACACTCCTCAGAAACCTGCTATTCATTGTTTCGACCTTACTTAAAACTGTGATTTATCCTCCATCTTGTGTTAACTGGTTTCCATTTCTGTGTATGATAATCTCCGTACCTTACGCATCAATTTAAGATAATTGCCTTGTCTTTCTTGGTGACCATGTACTATCATAACCTCACTCTTGCTCACTTTCACTCTAATATTTTCTCTTATAAACTCTTCCTGACTCTGTCAGTAGCTTCCGGGTGTCTCTTCACTATTTCTTTTTAGTATAATTTCATAATTAACAATCCTGGTCTTATACCTATTGCCATTTCCCTGACTTCACACATCACCCAATTTATACAGTTATTTAATAGGCAAAGAAAAACACATACCTGTGACAGACTTATAGCAATCCACTGACTCTCCTATCTACATAATCTAACATAATCTACTTCATTATATTCTACTTTCTCACATATTTATCTTATAACAAACATTTGATCCAATTAAGCCTTCTCTAGTCTAAAATACGTTGTTTCTTCCCTATCAGTCCTTTTGTTATTTATTGCGTTTTAATCAAAATCTCAATGTTATCCTTTCTTAATACGCGAGTGATTTTATGCTTCTGGAATTCCCGGTAACTTCTGTCTCCTTCACAATTGTTTAATTGTACACTTACTGTTCTCACCTATTCCTTTACAGTCAGTCGTTCAAGCCTACCCTCCTACAGCACTTCAGCAGCCAGTTTGTTAGTAAGTCTGTAATATTTGAGTCATTCGGGGTAAATTATTGTATGTATGCAATATATTGTAATGTTTATTACTGACTATACGTGTTCCTCACAATGGGTATCATCTGGTGTTTGAAGTTTTACTCTTCTAGTAGTCGTTTGACATTACTATGGTTCAATGTGGTGTTACTCTCCACAATGAGATGTACCCTAAGTAAAGTGAGGTATGTCTCTGCACGAATAAATGATAAGGAAGAAAATTCCAAAAGTTCAATGTGTGTGCATTTTTTTTAAATAAACCCGTTAACTTTTCCTCTAGTTTACATTGATGTTTCCAATTCAATACTTAGAGCAGCTTGGCAAGTTTATGAGACTAATATCAGTACTGAATTTTATTTTCATAGGTATTATTTTTATGTATCTACTAATAAGGCAAGAGCTCATTTTGAATGGTTTGGATGGGATAGTACATATAAGTACAATAGCGTCGACAAACCTACAATAATGATCTTCCTAATCGGGTAGTTGAATCAGTAGAACTTCAGAAGTTCAAAGTGGGAGCAAATGTTATGTTGACCAGGCTGACATGAGTCTTTTTACTGTTTATATATGACATATCTGTTTTTGACGTTGTTAATAGTTTATATAGGACATATCTGTTTTGACGCTGTTACTGTTTTTAGAATGATATATTGTTAATTTATTCTCATCATTTGTTTATTTCCTTATTTCCTTTCCTCACTGGGCTATTTTTCCCTACTGGAGCCCTTGGGTTTATAGCATCTTGCTTTTCCAACTAGGGTTGTAGCTTAGCTAGTAATAATGATAATAATAATAAGACATAATGAAAGGTTTTTTATTGATTTTCTGTGCACACTAGATATGTAAACAATTGTTGCTAAAATTTACACCTATATTTCGCACAGTTGCCTATGCTGGAGAGGCGACAAATAATTCTGAGCTTGAGATTAGAAGTCGTTGAAGTATCCTTATCATAATTGTTTGATTAATTTCTTTGATTCTGGTATGATTTCGTATAGGGCAGTTTCTACCTACCTTCCCTTTCGAAAACTATGCTGGCGTTAATGAAATATCTTCTGAATCTTCCATTTAGATTTACCTTACTAATTTTACCTAGAATTTTGAAGAGACTTTTAGGCTTCTATGGTCTTTTTTTTTTTTTTTTTCAGGGGATATTTGGTTGTAACATATTTTTTTATTTTCAAAAACTGAGGATCTACTGATTTTTTCGCGAGAGAGAGAGAGAGAGAGAGAGAGAGAGAGAGAGAGAGAGAGAGAGAGAGAGAGAGAGAGAGAGAGAGAGAGAGAGAGAGAGAGAGAGAGAGAGAGAGATGGTATGGGGTGGGGGAAACATCCTTGCTTTGAATCCTAGTATTATTGGTGCATGAGTAGATTTAGCTTGTCCTATGTCAGCACGGGCTCCTGCTTCTGGGGCAAGGAATACGTTATTTGTTACGAGGAGCTTACATTCTTATTTGATAAAAATCAGTCAAACCGTAAACAATGCAATTCTTATATTCTAGAAAAAAATATCTATGTTAAAACAAAACATAGATATTCTATATCAATAAAGATATATGTTAGTATATGAAGCTATGGTTATTAACTTCCAGCAAAAAATATTTATTGTTTGTAAACCAAAGATTGACAGCAACTGACAGATGTAAGACAAATCCTGTGATTTTCTTTTGCCATCTTCAAATGTTGGCATAAGTTGCCAAAGGTTGCCAATGCTTTTAATTCAACTTAACACATTTTCTATCAACTGAATTTAAAATGTTACAAGTTATAATACTTCAGATGAACATAAGCTGTGCTTAAGAAGAACACCAAATAAAGGGTATTGTTACTTTCGGTAAATATATAAGAAATGGAAATAAGAAATTAGTAACTCAATGCTACCGTGCAATTAAACATCTGTTGGGTTTTGAGAAACTACTTCAAACCACAAGAATTCCCAATGTCAAGGTCATCTTTTTTTTTTTTTTTTTTTTTTTTTTTTTTTTTCTTTTTTTTTTTTGCAACATGGCAGTAACAGTGACTATTCGATAAATTTCCACCTATTTCTGATTAAATTCTTAGAAACCTTGTAATAATTCTAATTACTGGAGTTTTAATCTAGAGAGCATTTTACCTCTCATACATATTTACCTTTAAAGAATTGTTTCTTTAAATATGCATCTAATCTTAGCTAATGTTCTGGGACGATGCTTGTTAGCCCTCATCGATGTTCAAATGGCTTATACTGTATACTAATGGCGTCTGGTATTTCCTGATTATCAGTTCCAACCGTGAATAATCTTTGGTTATAATAATAATAAATAATAATAATAATGATAGTTACTATTATTATTATTATTATTATTATTATTATTATTATTATTATTATTATTATTATTATTCATTAGGATTGCCGCCCGTTGAGATACTCCGTTAGTTAGTTACTGGGGCCTTTGACTGGCCAGACAGTACTACATTCGATCCTTTTCTCTGGCTACGACTTGTTTTCCCTCCTGCCTACATACACCGAATATTTTACACATTCTCCTCTGTCCTCACTCATCTGGCAAAACTGAGATTACCAAAAAATTCATTGACTATCGCAATGTAATTGTTCAGTGGTTACTTTCCTCTTGGCAAGGGTAAAAGAGACTCTTTAGCTATGGTAAGCAGCTCTTCTAGGAGAAGGGCACTCCAACATCAAACCATTGTTTTCCAGTCTTGGGTAGTGGTATAGCCTCTGTACCATGGTCTTCCACTGTCTTAGGGTAGAGTTCTCTTGCTTGAGGGTACACTATTATCTCTTATTTCGCTTCCTCCTGCTTCAAAGTTTTATAGTTTATATATGAGAGATTTATTTTAAAGTTGGTACTGTTCTAAAAAAATATTTTCATTTTAATTGTTTATTACGTCTCTTGTAATTTATTTATTTCTTTATTCCCTTTCCTTGTTGGGCTATTTTCCCTGTTGGAGCCCTTGGGCTTATAGCATCCTGATTTTCCAAATAAGGTTATAGCTTAGCAAGTAATAATGACAACAACAACAACAACAACAACAATAAT
>NC_090740.1:132718016-132750516 GCF_036898095.1 Palaemon carinicauda | reverse complement strand
CCAAGAGGTTGTTAAAGGTCAGAATTGATTCCCATAGAGGTGTTAGCTATCGAACTGGTTGCAGAATATCCAACCCTGAACATTCTAATATTCGGACTCATGCTATAATGTGCAAACAAAATATTGAAAACAAAGATTTTACCATCATTGGTCAAGTGTCAAATAACCATGACTTACCTCTTCTTGAGTCCATATTGATCAAACGACTAGTTCCGTCGTTAAATACCCAAGCTTCTTCTATTCAGTTGTATTTGTCATAGTTTCCTTTGGTTTATTTTCTAACTCTTGTTGGCATACAGTTTCTCACTACGCTTCTGCGAGGTTGGTTCCACTACTTTGTCTGATGTATATATATTTATTTATTCATTTTTTCCTTTTAATTTTCATTTAAATTTCAACTGTTTTTATAGTTTTGAATGAATTTGTAAAAAAATTTAACTGTTTCTTAATTCTTTTGTATATGTTTTATTTTTAGCCCTGGACAATGTGATTAAGAATCACGAAACGTTGGGAATAATAAAAAAGGACAATTTGAACAACTCTTTCCCTATCCATACCATGAAATTTGTGTATATATATATATATATATATATATATATATATATATATATATATATATATATCACAAATTTTTAAGTACATTAATGCCTCAGGATACAAAATTAATTGGTTCCGGAGTGGCTTTCGTTACTTGAATTTTTCGTAGAATTAAATAGAGCCAAATACATTTGAATCATTCAATATACCTAACCTAACCCGGAATTTTGTTTACCTGAATGATTTTTAATATTATGAGGCAAAACATTCTTCATATGTTGTTTCCTATAATGGGTTTTTCGTATACAGAAACTTTCGTATCCTGAGGTATTACTGTAATTTGTATTTTTCCTAACATACTTACCTAGAACTACCTTCTTAGGAGTTACTGGTTAACTCTACCTAACCGACCAGCTTTTTGTATAGTTTATGCAAGATTTTATATATATATATATATATATATATATATATATATATATATATATATATATTTATGTTTGTATCCTCTTGTGATGGTATTCATGCTGGAACTGAAGGGAGTGATGGCTGTGGTAGAACAATATCCGGGAACTCGTGCGGGTGGGTCACTGGTGTGCATGCTCTCTTTTATTATGATTTTCAATAAGGAGCACGAGCACTCCAGTTCGAGCGCACTAATCCATTTGCTCTACATACTTGCTTCTTTAGTCGCATGCATACCTCATACTCCCGTATTGGGCTGCGCATAACCCCCTGCGCTCACTCGTCCATGGATGGATATTCATCAGTACAGGCGGGTTCATCCAGTCGCCCTCATCTATCTACTCACGATCGCTCACCTGATCATTCTGATAATAAAGCACATCTATCTGTGCATGTTCCTATGGTGTTTACACACACTCGCAAGAGGGTAATCTCCAGTTACGGAATGCCCTTATGATATAGAGCAAGCACCTGTTCACGACTGAACAACTATGTCACTTTCCTAGCAGTGAGAAGTCACCAACTTGGACCCAAAGGTATATGTTTGATTGAGGTAAAACCCTCTGAGGAGATCTCGCATTAGAGGTCTTCATGAGATAGGCGGTCACTGCAAAGACGTCAGTCCAAGGCTGTTCCTGATGGGATCCAGTGAGCATTTCAACGATACAGAAAGTAGCCCTGTCACTCAAGGCTTCCACTGTCTCTAGGAGTCTCTTGGGCTAGAGAGGGGAAGAATTGAGCAAGAAGAACAACATGCTTTCTCCCTTATGGGAAGAGGGTCGAGAAAGACCATAGATCCTACGATCCCTGACCTAGGGCCTGCGCTTGCAGAGGAGAACCCCAAGCTGTAGTCTACCTTTGCCAAGGTCTTAGCTCTGATCAGGGAGCTATCCATCTTGGGTGAGGCATCATAAAACCCTGTGAAGGGAGGCGAGACACCCATTACCTGGCACTTTGGTGCCTCATAAGGGTCAAAACCTTCTTTAAGAGCTTCCTTGGTCAAAAGCGGCCAAAGAGATAATGAACTGTATGGACGTCCAGATCTCTGAGCCCAAGAAGTCACTAAATTCGAACAGGTAGTACAGTATTTTAAACTTTGCCATCTTCTGCCAGAGGAGGTTATATGTTCCCTTCTCCTTTTCCGATTGACTTGGGTTTCATGACTTTGACTCTCTGGGTATAGAGAGCATGATCTTCTATTTATCTAAGTCTGCTATCATGGAAGCAACTTCGTTTCTCAGGACTTGAGTAACCCCGAGGAGAGGAGGAAATTTATAGACGTGGTCCTGTCTGGAGCCAAAGCGATCTCCTTTTTGGTACACCAGTCTGCCAACCAGTGGACCAAGTGGGTACTTGAGCACAAATGCACAGTAGTCTCTAAGCTCGGAAAAGATAAAGATTCTGTGGCACAGTGAAGCTCTAATGGTTTGGAAGCCTAGTGAGAAAGAGTCAAGTTCAACAGCAACCTTTAAAGGTCCTAGCATGTATATGTCAACTCCTAAGCATTGAGTCAAACATTGTTAAAATCTGCCCTAAAAATCCTCTGTCAGTGCCAAGGTCTAGATCAGCTCTTCTGCTAGCATCAACTTCCTGCGGAATTCAAACACTTTTCCTACCTTTAAACTCGCAGTGGTAGGGGTATTTAAAATGCCCTTGGCATTAGGACTGGAGGTCCCTCGCTCAGAATGCTATGAAGGGGGATGCCTGGTGAGTCTTCGGGCAAAGTGACGGTAGCATGGTGCAGACAACTAAACATTAAGGGTCCTGTGGGATGGACATTTCCTTCCGTAAATTGGCTCTAATCCTTCCTTCACTTGGATCCCGCAGGCATGTATGTCTTATCGCTTGAATTTGATTAAAACCTTCGCCCTCCATATAGAGGTGAAGATAATGTTGGACAAGGGAAAGGTACAGATCGAACATGTCAGATCTTCAGGCTTTTACAGCAGCCTATTCTTAGTGGAGAATGCATCTTTGGGGATGGAGACTAGTTACTGACCTCTTCCCCTTGAACAGGTTTGTGCTGCAGACTCCGATCAAGGTGGAGACAGTGAGCACCATATGATCGACAGTAAGGAGAGACTATCCAATAATGACCCTGGATGTGAAAGACTCTTACTATCAGATCCTAGTTCATCAATCTAGCAGAAAGTACCTTTGCTTCATCCTTGGGGAAAGTTTTTCAGTGCAAAGTCCTTTTTCTCCAGCAGAGAAAAAGATTTCTTGAGTTTTGTCACTATCTTGGTATTGTGATAAATCTGGCGAAGTCCTGTCTCAAGCCTAAGCAGAGGATGGAGTACCTGGGTATGCTGATAGATACAGCACTGTACAGTGAAGGCAAGGATTTTTCTTTCAGAGGATTTCATTGGAAGACTGGAAAGTAGTGCAAAATTTCCTCATTAAACAACTTATACCAACAAGACGGTGGTAAATGTTGCATGGACACCTCTCATCCCTAGAGAAGCCTGTGCATCATGGACAACTCCATTAGCGGTACTTCTATCGCGACACACATTCGGCGTCAATGACCTTAGATGTCAGGATGCCAGATAACTCATAATCAATCAATCAATCGTGACACCCTATCTCCACATGAGTGGTAACTACAAAATGGCTGCAAGCAGAATGATATCTGGACCTTTTCAGTCTCCTAAAGAAAGTTATGTGCGAGCTTCCAACTTGGTACAATCTCTTGTGCCAGCCACATCTGAAGAGATAACACAATGCATTGAACTGGCTGTCTCTTCATGGTTGGAGTTTATCTTGCATCTCCTCAGGAGGAGAACCTTTTTGCATCCAACTTCAAAGCAACTCTCTGGATACTTTTGAAGGTCTTCAACATTAGTCTACCAAGCAAAGTGGACACTCTTCTGCGTTTGGTGTCGTGGGAGGAACACTTTTCCATGCGAAACCTGTTCCAATAATTGCTGATTTTCTTGTGTACCTAGGCTATCTCTCATCAACTTTTTCAGACTGAACGGTGTAGATCTCTCTTCCTTGTGGGAGTTATCAGCTTTGACTCGGAGCTTTGAGCAAGTATGCCTCGCTTGGGAAATGAGATCCCCAGCTTCCAATGTGACCAGAGTCCTTATAGCACTCAGGAAGGCGCGCCATACAAACCATTGACGCGAGCCTCGGACAGACCCTTAAAACTATATTTTGGCCAGCCTTAGCTTCCACCAAATGTGTAGGAGCTAGCCTACATGGTCTATCATACTTGTGTCACATTCCGAGCAGTTGAGGCAGATCTCGTTCTCGTTTGTCCCAGATTTGTAGCAAAACCCAGAACCCATCGATCAGTGACTAGGTTTTATTCCTTTTCAGTTGCATCACCAAAGAAGGCAACCAATAATTCTGGCAATCTGTTTCTATATCTTGTGAGAGCAGTGAGGCTCTGGATGAAACTTACAGGATTATGTAAGCCCTACTTACAAAATCTCTTCGTAAGTACAAGGAAAACAAAAAAGAGACTCTCCAAAAAGATCATCTCCATCTGGGTTGGGGAAACCATTAGTAAAAACTATAGGGAGCAGAGGGATATTACTTTAGTCCTCAGCCCCTCCTAGAGTACATGAAGACAGAGGAATTACAGTAATACCATTTTAGCCTTCAAAAAGAAATATTAATTCAGATGCCAAATGTTGAAGGCAAGTATCTGAAAGACAGACCATCTTCACGGCACACTATCTTTGGAATTGTGGCCGCAGTTCCCTGGATACCTTCTCCATAGGACCCGTAATAGCTGTTCAGTAATTGGTGTAGCAAGCTTTGCTCCTTTCAGGACTAGAAGCATTGGGTCTTAAGATAGTGGTACTGTATAAGAGTGAGAATGTCTGACCTTCTTACCCTTCCTTGGGATCAGGTGGGGTGAAACTATGTAGTTGGAACTGAGACAGATGTAGGTGAGCACACTAGTGATAGGTAGCTATTTTACTGATTTAGTAAAAGTGTAGAACCCACACTCCTTGTGAGGGAGAGTGGGACAGTTAAGGCAAAACCAATAATCATAAAGTACAGCAGTCCTTAATGGGAACATTGCTCCCATTGAAGATAGATTCTTGTATGAAAAAAACTTCCTAGTCATGATGCAGTAGGTCACACAATCCAATGTCATGGGATGCAAGAATTCTTTGTTCTGCTCTCCTTTCTGGACTGGGCATTGCAATCCCTGGTTGCTTGCCAGTCAGTTGAGAGAGCGGGACTCTCTCCCTCTTAAGGAAGACCCCTACAAGAGGACGAGGGTTTGTACAGTACTTGTGTAGGAACAAATTACAAATTTTAAAAGCAATTTGTTTTTCCTAGCTATACAAACCTAAGTTCTTTAGGTTGTTTTTCTTGCCGCATCCACCCCACAAGTCTCGGGCAAAAACAAAATGAAGGCTGTTTGCTGACCGACCTGTACCACCAGTAGCTACTGGGTGATTTGCTAGGACCTCAATACTTCTTCATTGGTAGTTTCCAGCTTTTGCCAGAATCTTACTCGACTAAAGGACGAGGGTTTGTATAGCTAGGAAAAAAAAAGCATACAGTTATTACTTTTAGAATTTGTGATGTACTGTAGGTAATCGCCTACACTCACTAGTTACCTGTACCAAATTGTATTTAATTTTCATTTGAAAACTGCATACAGTAATTTATTTTTCACCATTAATTGAATTGTATATTCATTTGGTTTTGATTTTTTTAATGTCACTGATTTTCTAACACTGATGGGATGCCATTTTATTTCCAAGTTATATCTCAGCTATTCATGGAGAAGTAGAACTGTATATAATCTACAAATAACCTTATACAGTATATCATACCATAAATATTCAATGCTTTTGTAGCACAGTGCTTATGTCATGCCAATAATAATAATATTAATTATAACTAGCCAAGATGCAATTTTAGTTTGTAAAGCAAGATGCTACAAGTCCGAAGACTAGGACTACATAATGCACCTCACTAGGACAATCCTCTCCCCAACAATGCATAACCTGTTAAGTCTTTCCAATACATGCAGACTACTTCGTCTTACAAGTGTTGTCTTATGAATACATACTTAAGAGCTTATTCATTAAAATTAATGGCTTTTAGATAATTTAGTACTGTAGTACAGTCAGGCTTTACAGTTCTCATGTTTGTATTTCAATGACTAGTACAAGCCTTAGTCCTTTACATAGGATAGAAATCAGCTAAAGTGGAGGACTCGGCAATTAAAATATTATAAGGTGTGAACTTGGGGTTGGGAGCGGGGGAACCCCCCCCCCCCCACACACACTCAGCAGTCACTTTATTTATGCCCTATTTACACCATCAGTAGGAACAGGTTTTATTCCACTGTTTGGAATATCTTGGTTGGCTAATTTCTTTTTTTTATTAATTTTTTGGCTGCCGTGGGGATGTCTATGGTTATACAAATGTGGTTTTTTTTTTTTTCTTTATCTCCTGGACAATTGTTCCTGGTAATAATGGTGTGCTATTCCTTTGGACTTAATCTCTTGGAAGGAGAATACAGTAAACTTCAGCGTCTTATTTTCCTGACATTATCCTTGGTTCTGGACTAAAGGGCCAGCCAATTTTCCACGCTTTAGTCAGACTTCCCCGGTTGACCAACCACCTACGAGTTTAGAAGACCTTCCCCCGTAGGGTGACTTGTGTTCTGATTGATGCGTGTACAAGCATATGTATACGAGTGTGCAGTGTTTGGACTCTGAATCATTGTTTTATTATTATTATTATTATAAGCCAAGCTCCAACCTTAGTTGGAAAAGCAAGATGCTATAAGCCCAAGGGCTCCAATAGGGAAAAATAGCCCAGTGAGGAAAAGAAATAAGGAAATAAATAAATGATGAGAACAAGTTAATAAATCATTCTAAAACAGTAACAGCGTCAAAACAGATATGTCCTATATAAACTATTAACAACGTCAAAAACAGATATGTCATATATAAACTATTAACAACGTCAAAAACAGATATTTCATATATAAACTATAAAAAGACTCGTGTCAGCCTGGTCAACATAAAAACATTTGCTCCAACTTTGAACTTTTGAAGTTCTACTGATTCAACTACCCGATTAGGAAGATCATTCCACAACTTGGTAACAGCTGGAATAAAACTTCTAGAATACTGTGTAGTATTGAGCCTCATGATGAAGAAGGCCTGGCTATTAGAATTAACTGCAAGCCTAGTATTACGAACAGTATAGAATTGTCCAGGGAGATCTGAATGCCAAGGATGGTCAGAGTTATGAAAAATCTTATGCAACATGCATAATGAACTAATTGAACGACGGTGCCAAAGATTAATATCGAGATCAGGAATAAGAAATTTAATAGACCGTAAGTTTCTGTCCAACAAATTAAGATGAGAATCAGCAGGTGAAGCCAGACAGGAGAAAAATACTCAAAACAAGGTAGAATGAAAGAATTAAAACACTTCTTCAGAATAGATTGATCACCGAAAATCTTAAAAGACTTTCTCAATAAGCCAATTTTTTGTGCAATGAAAGAAGACACAGACCTAATGTGCCAATGATCGTGCTGCTTTGCATGCACACCCTTATATTTTTTTAAATGCCACTCGTGAATGGCAGAGGCAAGGGACAGTGACATAGTCCCCGTACAGATTTCATTAATTCTGTGAGCAATTCTTACACCATAGCCACTCCCTGAATTCATAGCTTTGTCGGCCTCGTCTGCTTTCAAGTCTAAATATTCTCTCGTCATTCCTGGCTTTTCATTTGACCTCACTATTAATGTTGGAATACTTTGCATGCTCTACCTTATGATTTTCATTACTTTCTCGAAAACTTTCTACAGTCAATTTGTGTCTTTGTCTCTGTTTTATAGTATCCCTAGTATCATTTGATATCCATGACTTTCTCCTTGTAACTGTTTGTCCCAAAACTTCACTACTAACTGACTGGTACATGTTCTTAATATCATATCATTCTTTGTTAATTGTCTGCTCTTTTAGGTATATTATTTTATTTACATTTATTCCTTCCAAAGAGATTTCCTTAATAATTCTATGAGTAATGCTTACACCATAGCCACTCCCTGAATTCAAAGCTGTGTCAGCCTCATCTGCTTTCCTATCTAAATATTCCTTCCAGTCATTCCTGGCTTTTCTTTTGACCTCACTGTCAATACTGGAATACTTAAAATGCACTACTTGGTAATTGTGCCTACACTAAATACAAACCCTCATTCTTTACTATAGGAGATATTCTAGCGCGAGCTCGAAAATACGGCAGAAAACCTTAACAAGGTCGTTAACGACCGGGCCGGTAGTTATCCACCTGTTAGGGGTGGGGGACTGCCGGTCGGTAGCTACTGAATACCTTCAATCGAATTCTAGCCGTTGCAGTGGTAGCACCGCTGCTCCTGCTTTTGTTTGACTGGCAGACTGGCCTTTCTTTAGTGTGGTTTTGATTAACTTTTTCTTTTCTTTATTAGATGTGATGTCCTCTGTTATGAGGAAGTGTCCCGGGATTCCCCCGAAATCTTGTAGCACATTCATGTCACCTCCGGAGGTGGATCCTCATTCCCTATGCCCTTCGTGCAGAGGTCATTGGTGTTCTGAAGGCTCCCCCTGCCAAGTATGAAGAGAATGGTCACCCTCTCAGTGGGATTTAGTTCGTGAAGAGGAAGAAGAAGAAATCCAAGAAGGATTAGTTATCTCCAGGTTCGCCGTCAAAAGGTAAGGAGTCTCGGGCCTCTTCTTTGGCCTCTCGATCTCTCCCTTCAGACTCTTCCTTGCCTCCTTCCTCCGGGGGGAAGTCAAGGAAGAGCGGCGCCATTGACTTAACCCCCATTCCCCCTGGTCAGGCGGATCACGTTACCCCTCCTAGTGGGACAATTTCTTCCACCATCGGGAATAACTCTTACAGTATTACCGCTTCTATTCCAGATCACGTACGAGCGGTATGGCCAGCCCTTGGACTTCCTTGTTCTCCTTCGGTGGAAGTGTGGAACCAGTTCCTCGCGGGCACGGTCTTACCTCGGGTCCCTTCTGTTTTGGAACCTTAGGGAGTTCCGGACCTCGCCTACATCCCGTCAACCCAGTCAGCGGCTGCTGAAGTGTCGGCAGATGTAGTAACCTCAGCTCCCGCGGCGCCTACTTCGCTTCTACGAAAGCACAACGTCGCAAGCGCGATCATCGCTATACCTCCCCCTTCTCTTCATCCTCCTCGGAGGCTAGGAGGGAGAGAGAGAAGAGGAAAAGGAGAGCTCGCTCTCCTTCGCCCAGACGTTCTCGTCGGAGAGAGAGGCGACATAGGAAGAGACGTTATCGTTCTCGCTCTTCCTCGCCTTCTATCTCTTCACGAAATGTCTCGCTGAGAGACGATAAGCACTCTCGTCATAAACATAAGAAGAGTGCATCCTCGCGTCATCGTTCTGCCTCGCGATCGTTTTCCTCTCGCAAGGGATCATCTAGGCGCTGTAAGAAGAAGAGCTTTATGATACGTTCTCGCTCTTCGTCAAGAGAGAGTTCTCCTAAGCATAATAAGCGCTCCTGTTGGAGCGATTTTTCATCTAATCGCGGTCGGAGCGGGATGAAGGAAAGAGAGCACTCTGAGCGCGATCCCTCTCCTTCACATATTAACTTGATGAGGTCAGATCGCTCTAGGGAAGGGAGAAAGGGCACTCCTCGCCGTCGCTTCGTGTCAGCAGAGAGAGAGCGCTCCCATCCTTCAACCTCCCGATCGCGCAAGTCTCCGGACATATCCGCACGGGGTCATTCACCTCGCCCTCGGGTTTCAGACAGAACAGCTCCGGTTCCCGTACTTCTAACGAGTTACGGAATATGAGCTTCATGAGAACCTCGGAAGAAGACGCAGGGGTTCAACCCTTCTTCTCCTCGGTTGAAAACAGAGGAAAAAAGCCAGACCGCCGATCAATGCAACCTCTTACTGAGACAGTACCGTTAATTCGGTCGCCTACGCCTAGACCATCAACTTCCAGGCAAGATGAGGCGCGCGGCATCATTAGCCAGAGCTCAGCCTTCCCTTGGAATAACGGCTATGGAGTATTCTACGTCGCCGTTACCTCCAGACACTCGGCCTTCTATCGCCCCCCTCGCGAGGAATTGGCGCGACCGGAAGATTCCTCGGAAGAACAAACATCAAAGGATTTAGTCCTATCTGAGGGCTCTAAGAACGATGTGTAATATCTCAGGCCTCGGGGATTTACATCTGTCACTACGACATACCAATGCTCCAGCTTTAGACGGACTATGTCGTCCTCCACCTAACCCTAAGACCAGAATCGAACTTCCCTGGTCTATTCACACTGCAGGCTGTCTCAGGAAGGTCTTGCAGGCGGTCTCGGGGGAAATGGGTTCCTTGAGGTCTCAAGGATCCCATAAACTTCTGCAATTTCCATTTTCGAGGCTTAAGCGTTTTTACAAGGTCAGAGACGCCAACCCTTCTCTGATCCTGCATCACCTCACAGCAAGACTCACACCTGGCTACTCTGCAGAGAGACTCTTCTCCACTCGATCCCTCTCTTCCATTAGTGGCAGACTTCCTGGTGTACCTCAGGGAGGAGAAACTCGTCTCAGTCTCGGCAATTTAAGGCTATCGTTCAGCCTTAAGGCTCATCTGTAGACTGAGAGGGGTTGACCTTTCCACCTCAGAAGATATCACCTTGTTGATTCGAGGTTTTGAGAGATCTTGCCCCCCAGTTGAGTTTAGACCACCACCTTGGGACGTGTCCCTGGTCTTACGTTCCTTGAAGGGACCACCCTATGAGCCCTTAAATAGGACCTCTGACTACTTCCTAACCCTTAAGACAGTCTTCCTAGTAGCTCTGGCCTCGGCAAAAAGGGTTGTTGAACTTCATGGTCTATCCTACGAAGTCACCCATTCTAGAGGATGGAGGGAAGTCTCGCTCAACTTCGTGCCAGGCTTTGTGGCCAAAACTCAGAATCCTTCATCGGCCGATGAGAGGTTTAGAGAATTTCGATTTTCCAGCCTCAATAGGGTAACACTGGATACTGACCAATTGCTACTGTGCCTAGTCAGGGCGCTAAGAAAATACCTGAAGTGCACCAGACCTTTCAGACCACGCCTCCGTCATCTCTTCCTCAGTACCAACAAGGTTAAGAAGAGAATCTCTCGCAACACCATCTCTTTCTGGCTCAAGAAAGTTATTGCGAGAGCCATTCACGGAGACCCAGAGGCAGCTCAACCCAAAGCTCTTCAAGTTAGGGGAGTGGCTGCCTCACTGGCATTTAAGAAGAATTTTTCAGTCTCCCAAGTCTTAAGACCTGGAGTCTGGAAACGCCAATCTACATTCACCACTCACTATTTATCCGATGTGACATAAAAGTCTCTAAACACCTTTTCTATAGGGCCTATTGTGGCAGGTCAACAGGTGCTGTAGCTACCTTACGCCCTTTCAGGGAACAGTAGCCATTGGTCGATGATTCTGTGTTACACTGGGTTTTAGAAGGACATCCATCTATCTTCTGCACCTTCCTTCTTCCTCCCATTTGGGTATCCTAGTCTGTAACCAGTTTCAGCTGGACTTGCTAATGGAAATAAGGTATGAAACTCATCTGACTCCTCTCACAGGGTATAAGTTATAATCGTAGTCACGAGGGTTCCCCTTTTCAAGGTCAGGGGAATCCTATGTATGATAGGGTCCAAGTCTTATGTTCCCGACTCTCTTCATCCTGAGACATTTGTTTCCACGTAATTACAAACTTTCAGTCGTGCTAAGATTATGGGGATCTGCAAAGAAAAGTTAATGGGAGATTTTTTCATCAAAAGTCTAGTCTGAGGACTATCTTCCCTAGGAATAGGGACTCCTCGTCCACCCTGACCTCAAGACTAAGTCGTCTCCTATAGTAAAGAATGAGGGTTTGTATTTAGTGTAGCAACAAATGAAAAACTTATAACAGTTTGTATTTTTCCTAACATACAAACCCGAATTATTTACACAAATCTTCCCTCTGTCACCGCCGCCTAAAAATAGTCCTAGCTAGAATCCGATTGAAGGTGTTCAGTAGCTACCGACTGGCAGTTCCCCACCCCTAACAGGTGGATAACTACCGGCCCGGTCGTTAACGACCTTGTTAAGGTTTTCTGCCTTATTTTCCAGCTCACGCTAGAATATCTCCTATAGTAAAGAATTCGGGTTTGCATGTTAGGAAAAATACAACCTGTTATAATTTTGTCATTTTTCATTACTTCCTCAAAAACTTTCAACAATCAGTTTCTTTGTCTCCTTTTCCCAAGTATCATTTGATATCCATGGCTTTCTCCTTGTAACTTTATGCCACAATTTCACTACCATCTGAATGATAAATGTTCTTAATATCACACCATTCTTTGTTAATTGTCTGCTCTTCATCTCGTAAAGTCTCTAAGACTGCAAATTGATTCCTACTTTCAATTGCAAAGGTTTCTCTGCGCTCATCATGTAGAAGGTTAGTTATATCAAACCCAGGTACTGTATTTTATCTACATATCTGTTGGCTGCTTTCAGTTTTAATTTCAGTTTGGCAATGAGGAACTGGTGATCTCTACCAATATCTGCACCTCTATAGCTTCTTACATTTCTCAGAGGCCTCCTCCTCTCTTTATTAATGGCTATGTGATCTATTTGATTTTTATAATTCCCACATGTTGAAGTCCATATACATGTGCAATATACTTTGAATATTTTGTTTTAGTTTTGACACTTTTTTTATCATCAAAATATTAGATACTACTGTATACTGTTACATGATCGTCATACCTGATGGAAATATAAATTTGTTTCATAGTCGTCTTTAGGATTTATAAAAACAAAAAGGATGGCAGTTTTGGGTCATGAATATCTTACTGAAAATGATACACAAGAATGCCATGTTCATATAGAGATTTATTTTCTGCATGTTGTATATAATAAAAATACGTAACATTTCTTTGTTTTAAGTATATTAATTTGGGAGCTGAATTAATGTTTGCATTAATATTGAAAGAAAAAAAATTGATATCTAAATTACAAATTAAAGAAGAAATTAATGAATATTCACGTTACAGATGAAAGAAAAGAATGAGTGAATACTTGCATTGAAAATTAAAGAAAGGAATTAATGATTCAGTGAAATACATAAATTAGATACCTGTTCTATTCATATCTCCTCTTCATCAGATGACTCTAGATTTATAATTAACGAATCGACAAAATTGTCGATGGCTAAATCTCGTGAAGTGTCATCCTGTTGAAGAGTCTCTGCATGGTTAACTGCATTTTTCCAATTTTCTGCTGTTACTTTATGGAAGGCCTGAGGTCCAAGATTCTTTGCCACATACTGTTTGACCTGGCTCCTTATTAATTCCATTGGGTTATATTGACAATGATATGGAGGAAGTCCTAACCCTTTGTTACAGTGTTCACTCTCAATAATGCCAACTTCGTACTTGCATGGCTATCTGATGTATGTTGCTTTACCATTATAAGCAGATCATCCTTCGAGAGATAATCTCTGGGAATTTCCCTTTTCTCGATAAGACAGTCTTTTAATAACCACCTTTCTATCTTATGTAGTTGTGGTTTATCAATTTAGAGCTAGTGATAGGATACAGCCCTGTATGATTCATTTGTTTGTGGTAATGCCATCATTTTTAGCCTGAAAACAAATACTGTTTGGAACATACCTGTATTCCGTCCCAGCATTAAGAATGATTGAATGACTAGCTTTCCCAATATGGGGTTCAGTACTGGTAGCTTTTTTGGAATTGGTGTCAATCCAGGAACGAGGACCTTATTCCATGTTCTTTGTAGGGCAACAGACTCAGAGATGAGTGTTTTGATTGTGCTGAAAAATTTTGCAGCCACATTTAAGAGGAAACCTGTCATTTTTTTGTTGTGAAAAGTAAGTAAATTATGAGGGCATTTAATATTTGGAAAATATATTTTATGAATTAATTATATTTGCGTTGCATAACTTATGCTACCTTCATACACCATATAAAGTGATGGTAATATTTGATGTGGCATTGCTGATCCCTGCTCAAGGCCTGCCTTCTCCTTATAAGAACCGATAGAGTATAGTAATCCCGAAAGGGTTCCAAGTAGAATGGTACCCAGATCTTCTACTTCTGGTAGAGACAGAGAATTGCCTCTTCTCCCTGTCCAGCTGTGCTAATCACATACACAGGTATTCCGCAGTTTGATGTAATTTCTACGGCTTCATGCATGGAGGTTATCCATCATCTGAGGCGAAAGGCTTCTCACGAGAGGTTGCACAAGAGCTGTTTGGATGCTACTGGAAGGCTCCAACTTCCGTGTATCAAGCCAAGTAGGCCATCTTCTGTCTTTGGTATCGTGGGCGGTGTGTTTCATCTCTCAGAGCCTTTACATGTATTATGTTAATAACGGTTTGTTCCTTTACTAACAAACCTTACGCTATTTATTAGGGCAGCATGTCCTAAGTTCCACTCTGAAGACGAACGTAGAGAGTCAACACGCTTTCTGACAAGTTCTTGTTTGCGTGTGTATGATCAATAAGCTGTTGGATCCTGGTTCCACCCCTCCCCCCAGGATGACAAGGAAATGGTCCTGGAAAACTTGTTTGGCACCCAGAGGCATCCCAGAACCAGTGCGGTCTAGGCCTGGTCGAAGGAATCGACAGCGGCCAGAAAGGCTATTATTATTATTATTTGCTTAGCTACAACATAATTTGGAAAAGCAGAATGCTATAAGCCAAGGGGCTCCAACAGGGAAAATAGCCCTGTGAGGAAAGAAAATAAAGAAAAATAAAATATTTTATGAAAAGTGATATTAAAATAAAAATCTCCCATATAAAATATAAAAACTATAGCAAAACAAGAGGAAGAGAAATAAGATAGAATAGTGTGCCCCAGTATACTGTACCCTCAAGCAAGATAACTTCAACTCAAGACAGTGGAGACCATGGTACAGAGGCTATGCTACTACCCAAGACTAGAGAACAATGGTTTTATTTTGGAGTGTCCTCCTAGTAGAGCTGCTTACCATACCTAAAGAGTCTTCGGACATGACAAAATACATCCACGAATGATAAAAAGGTCGAGAGCACCACAAAAAAATTCCACACTAAGTCCAAAAAGAAGGATGTTGTTCATATGGCGCTCGCGTCGTGGCGTGGGTGGTGTGGCACCTGGTGGTTGGCTAGGACCTTTGTATCGGCCCATCCCTTTGACGAAGGAATTAACTAAATGGAAGACAACTTGTGAATAGTGGATTTCACGCGCCTTTGCTATATACACGACACCCAAAAGGTGCTCGCGCGAGGGTTGTAACCTCAGCATTCCATGCTTTTATCTTTCTCTGGTATAATTGGAAGGTTTTATCAGAAAAGATATATAAGAAGGACTCTTTTCACCGGGCGCCACAAGTCTCTCCCCAGAAATGGATTTTTCCTTCGTCAAAATCCCTTTTTTACCCTTACCTTGAGGAAGTTGCCGCTGAACAATGATAATGCAGTAACCCCTTGGGTGAAGAAGAATTGTTTGGTAGTCTCAGTGTTGTCAGGTGTATGAGGACAGAGGAGAATATGTAAAGAATAGGCCAGACTATTCTGTGTATATGTAGGCCAGTCAAAGACCCCATAGCTCCATTGCGGTAGTATCTCAATAGATGGCAGGTTCCTAGAGTTCCTTATGGTTGGGCTCTTCGGTCAGACTTCTCCCACTTCCTTTCTTTTTACAAAGGAAGTATTATGAGGTCACTTGCGAGCCTCTTCCATCCCTAACCCTTGACTCATTGGTAGTCTCTCTTACGAAGGGCCTTTACATTCAGAGATTTTCTAGTCTGACTGCATCTCTTTTGGCAACTGAGCTCCTCAGCATCGAGAATGGCGTGAAGTACCCCATGCAAGCTGCTTCGTGGTCGTTGGGCCACATTATCAGATTCGAGGATTTATCCAAGGCATCTTAAAGGCAGTCCTTGGAATCTTTCCTCTTGTCAGGTACCAGCACTCTGGAGTTCCTTTCCCATTAGGTAGTCAACCTGTGGGCAAATGCAGTTCTAAAGAGGAGGGATACCTTGATTGGGAGATTCCATAAGCAGGTTCCGAAAGCCGAAATCACTCTCTTACGAAACTCGATTCGAGGGTACTTACCTCTTCAATCCAGAGGAAGTAGATAGAGCAGCTGACAGGGGGAGTAAATCCTCCAAGTATTCTCTCCTCTATAGGGCTATGACTTCCAGGCCCTATGGGAAAGCCTCTCAATCTCCCAGGAATCAACCCCAACCTGCAACTCCCTCAACTTCTAGGTCAGCTGGACTCTCCAACAGGACGTCAAGACGTCCCTTCCCGGCTAAAGACCAGAAAGGTCTCAAACCTGAGGGGTAAGAAGAGCGGAAGAGGGTTTGGCCGAGGTGGCAGCTCCTGATAGGGAGAGCAATCCTCTCACATGTCTACCGGTGGGGGGATGCCTGTATCACCTCTGGCAGAGGTGGCAGCTTCACGGGACAGATCCCTGGACAATCGCTGTTATTGTTGTAGGGTATCGCCTCCCATTCGTACAATCTCTCCCTCCGCTGTCTTGGGATCCAATTCCATCAAGATCTTATACGAAGGGATCCATAAACAAGCTGGCCCTCTGGGCTAAAATCCAGACCATGTGGCAGAAGGGCACTCCCCAAGAGCTCCTCGAAGGGTCTTTTAGGCTCCTACAGTAGACTCTTTCTTGTAAAAAAGGCATCTGGAGACTGAAGACTTGTCATTGATCTCTCGTCCCTGAACAAGTTTGCCCTACAAACTGTTCAGGATGGAGACGTCAGACACGGTCATTCAAGCAGTAAGACCAATGGGCTTCATGCGCACACTGCATCTCCAAGACACCTACTTCCAGATCCCCAATCCATCCATCTTCGAGGATATACTGTACGTATCTAAGATTCATACACGAGAACAGGCATTACCAGTTCTAGGTCCTGTGTTTCGGCCTCTTGACAGCATCTTGGGTTTTCATGAGGGTGTTCACCCTAGTGTTATCTTTTACTCGCATGAACAGCAATCATCTCTTAAGATGCCTCGACGATTAGCTGATTCTAGCAGACTTGTTGATGACCCTTCTTCAACACCGAGACAGGCTTCTCGAGTTTTGTCAGGGTCTGGGATCGTGGTAAATCTCAAGAAGTCATCACTGCCTCCCTCTCAGAGACTGGTTTACTTGGGTATGATTATAGACACCAATCTCCAAAAAGTGTTATCTGTTGACAGAGTATGCAGGCTGAGGGAAGTGGCAAGTTCCTTCTTTAGAAAGGATGATTTACCAGCCTGACAGTGGTTATGCATTCTAGGCCGTCTAACGTCCCGGACCCGTCTGTTTCCAACTGTTGCCTCGGGATACAATCTCTGCAGTGGCGACTCAAGTCCATATGGAACCAACATTCTGGCTCTTTGGACAGCAAGTTCCCATGGGACAAAATCGAGTAGTGGGTCTACAATGATTGTCAAACAAAAACTCCTCGTCCCTCCTCTATACTGTACTTTCTCTACACAGATGCATCAAAAGAATGTTGTTGGCTCCATTTGCTACAACACGGTCTCAGGCCTCTAGTCCGAGTCTGATAGGTGCGAGCCCATAGCTATTTCAGAGGTGAGAGCAGCTTTCCTGACTCTCCAACAGTTCTAACAGTTGGCCACAACGTAGTACTGATGAGCGACAACAATACGGTAGTGGCTTACGTAAACAAACGAGGAGGTACCTTTTCGCAGCCCCTATGCCATCTTGCAGTGGAGATACTAAGATGGGCAGAAGAACATTCGGTGTCGGTATCAGCTCGATTTATTCCAGGCAAAGGGAACATGCTCTCTGACAACCTGAGCAGAGCAAATCAGATAGTGGGTTCCGAATGGTCTTTGAATCCTCTGATAGCCAAAAAAGTTATGATATTGTGGGGGTCCCTGTCAGTAGATCTGCTTTCCAGTCCCGGACCCTCAAGTTCTATGGCAAGACGTATTCCAACAAATGTGGGACAACATAAGACGTTAACACTTTTTCCCCGTTTTGTCTGGTGGAAAAGATACTTGACAAGACTAGAGTATTCAACAACCTATTGATGACTCTTGTAGCTCCTCTGTGGACCATGCAAAATGGTTCTCAGACCTTTTGAAACTCTTAAGTAGATTTTCTGATAAAACTCCTTCCATGACAAGATCTACTCAATGACCATACGTAAACATCTTCCACAAGAAAGCTCCGTCTTTTCGGCTTCACGCCTGGAAACTATCCACCATCTTTTCTCATAGAAAGGCTTTATGCAACAAGTTGCGAGAAGGGTGTTTGAATTCCTACGGAAATTTTCGGCCTCGGTTTACCAGGCAAAGTGGACTGTCTTCTGTGGTTGGTGTTGTGGAAGGGGTATCTCTCCATTCAATAGTGGAATTTCTTGTATACCTTCAGGAAGAAAAACTCTCTTGGTCTTGGCGGTGAAAGACTATCGCTCAACCTTAAGCTTAAACTTTAGACTGAAAGGAGTAGACCTTTCCTCTTTGTTGGAGCTTTCCTCATGTGTAGTTATGAGGTCACTTGCCCACAGTCGTAGATGAGACCTCCTTCTTGGAACGTGGTTCATGTCTTGTGGTCCTTAAAGGGCTCACCTTACGAACCATTACAACAGCCCGTAACCTCACTTTGAACATGGCGTTCCTACTCTCTTTAGTCTCAGCAAAGAAAATAAGTGAACTTCATGGTCTTCCATATGACATCTCCAATTCAAGGGGATGGTGAGAAGTGACACTCGGCTTCATCCCTGAATTTATTGCAAAAACTCAAAATCCGTTGGTATTGGACCCTAGATTCAGGCCCTTTAAGAGTCTACATTTTGTAACCAATGATCCAGATCAATTATTACTTTGCCCAATGAGAAGTTTGAGATATTACCTCAAACGCACTGCAGGAACTCTTCCCCGTCAGGCAGTCCTCTTTGTCAGTTCAGGTAGGATTAAAAGGTCACTAAGAATACCATCTCTGCTTGGATTCGTAAAGTCACAGACTTGGTCCTGAATCCTGACCCCCCTCCAGCTCGATAACCCAAAGCTCATAATGTCAGGGGCATCTGTATGTCCCTGGCTTTCAAACGCAACTTTTCTGTGATGCTGGTATTGCAAACGAGTGTGGAAACATTGGACAACCTTCGCCGCCCACTACCTGCAAAGCATGACCCACAGTAGCCTCAATATGTTTTCAATCGGTCCTGGTGGCTGCACAACTAGTGGCTTATAATACCTTAGGTTCCTTGTTGGACAATTAGCAGATGGTGTAGTGTAGGGCATTGGTTACTTGGTAAACTCTGGGATGAAAGAATACAAATGACTGGGGCTTTTTTCTTTATCTTCCCCTCTCTTGGGGAACAGCACCATGGGTCTGTTTGCAAGCTGACCTCCCCCACGATAAGTAAGAATCGCTTCCCTTGTATATGCTAGTATAGATTTTATACTAGTACACGTCCCCAGTGCTTCCCGCGAGTTAGGCGTTGGGAAACATTTATGGGTATAATCAAGTACTGTATTCCTATTTTTAAACTCGGAATATGCTTACCTAGACATACATGTGCTATCTCTCACAACCACACTGGTTGCTCAGGCTGCTATCAGCAGGGCATGTAGTATGGTACGGTTCGATTTGTTTTTTGGTAATTCGTACCACCTATTTTTACCGTACCGTAATTTCGTACAGTACCTAAAAATTCATAACGTACCGTACTAATACAATATTTTATCGCACTTTTACTACTACTACTACTACTACTACCACCACTTCCAGAAGATTGGGGTTATGTAATACACTAATGATAAGATACAATTTTATTTTGCTAAGGTTACAAAAGGAAAAGGTTCAGTTATACAGTATTAGGCATTCATACAGTTTTATGTGTTGCAGCGTAATAGCATTACAGCGTCAACAATATCCTCTTTTAGACCTAGTCTTAAATCATTAAGAATATAGCGCAACCCAGAGAATGTGCGCTCTACGCTCGCTTGAGTAACAGGCAGAGCAACTGCTACTTCAGCAAGATTTTTTAGTGCACTTTCTTGTTGATAATGCTACCACTGGAAAATACACTCATTTTTACTGATACGTGGAGCTTGAGTCCAAGAAGATGTATTTGACTAATTTCCTTCTGTTCTTCAGTGAGGAGAACATTATATCTTCTGTCAAGATACACAGCAGATGGGAAAGCAGGGTTCCTGAGCAGAGAATCTTGCCGTTTTTCCATGGCTTGAAGGAGAAGTGGTGCTGTGACTGCAGTGCTTCTTTCCAAAAACAACTTTGCACTTAACCCACTGAGCAAGGAATTCTCCAGCTGTGAGATTTTACATCTGTAGTGCACACGTAGCCTTACGGAGTAGTTTCAGAGCTTCTGTTATGTCACTTATTTTCTCCCAATCTTCCTCTAAAATAAGTAGAGATTCAGTAGCTAGGCCCATTTGGTTCAAGAATAACTGTTTTTCAAGGACACTGTCCAACATATCATACGTTGAGCCCCATCTTGTTTCACAGTCTAGTTTTGGAAGTGATATGGAGCTGTTCTTGAATATTAAGCGCATATTTTTTGTATGCGTCTTATTCACCACTTTCCACACCCTACATAAGATATGTTTTACACTGTCTGTTTTCAGAACATCATGCACACAGAGTTGCATGGTGTGTAAAGCGCACCTTACAGATGTAACACTTTTAGCTGCTAAGTGAATGTCATTTACTAAGTCATTTAACTTATTTTCAGCAGCTTCCAATACTTGTTCATCATCGTTTTCTTCATTGTCACTCAAAATTTCTTCACTGTTTCCTTCCTTCTCCTGTGTATCACTCTGCATCAGTTTTCCTACTTTGATTACGTTTGATCTGTTATCTGTGGTTAATGAGTAAATTTGTTTTTCTTGTATTCCAATCTTATTCAAACAAGCTAGCAAAACTGATTTGATCTCTTCAGCTGTTGCCCTTTGTGTCATTTCCTTTACGGAGGCTGTCACTACCTTCAAGTTGCCATCGAAATCAGACTGCACGTTCACTCCAAGGAAATGACGCCCACGTCGGGTGCAGAGATCTAACTTCACACAAACCAAGCGCATATCGAACTCAGTCCTTAACTTAAGTCTTTTTTTTTTTTTTCTGCGGCTTCAAGAGTCAGAGACCAAACAGCTCTTTGACTTAATGACACACCAAGCTTGTTTGCAATGGGACCCATAAGCTTTGACATGACTGTTTTTTCAAAAACAGACAAGGGCACTCCGTTGACAGTAACTGCTTCAACGACAAGTCCCTGCATCTCTTGCTTACTCATTGTGTATTCAAGCACTTCCGTTTTCTTCCTTTTTGCACACGAATCTTCGCTAATCGTACTGACAAAATGATTAGATATATTTTCTCTCTCCCGTTTCCTAGACGCATTGTTTTTGGCATTGTCCAGGAGTTTCTTATATTCCTCCGCATGTCGTCTTTTCAGTTGATCACATAACGGCTTTGAGTGAAGTTCTGCGCCTGGCTTCGGTGTGTATGAGTAACCACATCCAGACACAAGGCAACTTCCTGAATTCTTCGTAATGGAGAAGAGCTCAACACTAACAAACTCTCGGTGCCGACCCATTGTGAGAATCTGTAAGACAAAAAAATAGCATATTAGATTTAAAAACAAAAAAAATGTGCTCATGGCTTGCACACAAAAAAGTCTCTCTCTCTCTCTCTCTCTCTCTCTCTCTCTCTCTCTCTCTCTCTCTCTCTCTCTCTCTCTCTCATGGCTTGCACACAAAAATCTCTCTCTCTCTCTCTCTCTCTCTCTCTCTCTCTCTCTCTCTCTCTCTCTCTCTCTCTCTCTCTCTCTCTCTCTCTCATGGCTTGCACACAAAAATCTCTCTCTCTCTCTCTCTCTCTCTCTCTCTCTCTCTCTCTCTCTCTCTCTCTCTCTCTCTCTCTCTCTCTCTCTCAAAACTATAATAATTTTGCTTGAATTCTTTAAATAGGGAAGAGAACATCATTCGAGTCTTACCTTATGTATGATCAAGCTTCCCTAATAAGTACTGCCTCCGTAGCACAAAAGCAGAGTGTAGCGGCAGTCTTTCGGGCAGCAATCAGCAGGCCTCAGTGTCCTCACGACGGCGTTAGTGTCCTGACCTGAGCTGATGTAGTGAGTGTGCAGACCAAGTACTGACTGATGAATGATGATGGATGGAGGGGTTATAAATGCATTGTCACGTGTGTCAAGGCTGGGTCAAGGCCAGTGTAGTTTTCTCACCTGAGCCGACTGAGTGATAAGCCGATAAGTAGGTGGGGTCCCTGCTCAGCCTTGCTTTGACGGCTGCCGGGGCAAACTCCTGGGGGATATGCTTTAATTAACACCCTAGTGAGAAGACCTCTGCTAATCCTTTATGGTCACACACCTGGTTGACTTGGGCGGTTGGGCGGCGGGGGGCCGGGCTTGGGTGCTTGCGACACCTATCTGAATTTGGTACGGAAATGGTACGATTAAGTGCGGAAAAAAAAATTGTACTTTCGTACCGTACCGAACTCGAAGGAAAATATCGTACCGAACCGTACCGAACCGTACCGTACTACATGCCCTGGCTATCAGTATTCCCTATATGTATCATTTAGTGAGGTGTTAAGGTTTTTCTTCTAGCTACAGTCTAACACTGTACAGTACAGAGAACACCTGGGTCAATGACCAAAGCCAGAGGCTGGAGCAAGAAAATGAGATTTGGAAATAATTTTTATTTTTCCTGACTAATACAAACTTGTAGCTATTTATACAAATTTTCCCATCATCACCTGTCCCCAATAAGTCTTGCCTGCAATAAAAAAGTTCACCGAGGTGTGAGTAGATATAGATGGCTGGGTACCCCTCAGCCACCCCTTACCATCGCCATTATAATAGTCAGGTAGAGTTGCCACCTCGTATTAAAAATCATAATGGCCAGCTTTCCAGCTTTGCACAAAGATAATACGTAATAAATAGCTACATGATTGTATTAGTTAGGAAAAATACCAATTATTTCCAAATTTGTCATTTTCTTGCTCACCTTCCCCCCCTCTCCAAGTAGGTTACTGAGCTTCAGTCTCTCTCCTTTAGCGTGACTCATACCGAGTATTGAAGATGCCCCTCTTTCTCCTACATTCCCGAGTTTATAGCTAAAACACAGAATATGTTGCTTCTCGGTTCCAGATTTTCCTTATTTCTAGTTGTGGATTATAAAGTGTTAACCTATGATCTTGATGAGCTGTGAGGGTGCCAAAACTTATCTTAACATACACAAGCAACTCGATGTAATCTGCAGCACCACTTTGTCAGCACTTGAAGAGTTAGGAAGAAGGTGACTTAGAATACAATCTCCTTTTTGGATAAGGGAAGTTATTAACTGACCCTTTAGCCTCTTCTGCTCTAGGTAGAGCTTGAGTTAGAGCTCATGGCACCAGGGATATAAGCACGACCATGGCATTCCCGTAAGAATCCCTCTTTGGTGCAGGTACTCCATGCAGGGTGTTGAAAATGGCTACACAGCAGGTGGTTTAGCTGCCTCTGCTCCTGTCATAGGACCAATAGCATTGAATTGAGAATGGAGGATACGTGTTAGACTAGAATGTAAGTGAAGCTTGACTGGCCCTTAACTTTCCATCTTCCCCTCTCTTGGGGCTCGGCATCAAAAACTGTCGGCTTGAATCAATAAGAATGCAGGCAAGCCCCATTTAGCTTGTAGTCTTTCTGTATGTTACAGAAATGTCCTTCCCCACACTCTTTAGAAAGGATAATGTGTTGTAATCATGAAAACCCATGGATGAATATATACCTCATTGTCACTACACATAGATTTTCTGCTTTACATACTTTATTGTACAGTCTGTGGACCTGCTGGGATTTTTAAATCACTGTTTCATGAGATGTAAGGAAACTTAACTTTGTGCCATTTTCAAGGGTCCGAGTTTCTGAACTTCTGCTCACCTTAGGATGAGTCTCTTATGTAAAGAACAAAGATTTTTACTAGTGTAGAAATAAATTGCAAATTTTGGAAAGTAATTTTTGTTTTTCCTAACCATACAAACTTGGGTCCTTTAATCAAACTTTCCTGCCATCACCTATCGGATCCTATCCCCTAGAAGTCCTGACTGCAATTAAGCGACTACTCAGTGATTAAGTAAGGGGCTGGAGCTCTACACCTTGTTATAAAGGTTTAACTGCTGAGTACTATAGCTTCGCTGATATCTATTCTATTATTATTATTATTATTATTACTATCCAAGCTACAACCCTAATTGGAAAAGCAAGATGCTATAAGCCCAGGGGCTCCAATAGGGAAAAATAGCCCAGTGAGGAAAGGAAATAAGGAAATAAATAACTGAAGAAAACAAATTAACAATAAATCATTCTAAAAAAAGTAATGTCAAAAGAGATATATCATATATAAACTATTAACAACGTCAACAACAAAAATGTCATATATAAACTAT
Organism: Palaemon carinicauda; assembly: GCF_036898095.1. Classification (NCBI taxonomy): domain Eukaryota; kingdom Metazoa; phylum Arthropoda; class Malacostraca; order Decapoda; family Palaemonidae; genus Palaemon; species Palaemon carinicauda. The sequence continues at coordinate 132,726,096 of NC_090740.1, read as the reverse complement.
AAAAAGACTCATGTCTGTCTGGTCAACAAAAAAGCATTTGCTCCAACTTTGAACTTTTGAAGTTCTACTGATTCAACAACCCGATTAGGAAGATCATTCCACAACTTGGTAACAGCTGGAATAAAACTTCTAGAGTACTGCGTAGTATTGAGTCTTATGATGGAGAAGGCCTGGCTATTAGAATTAACTGCCTGCCTAGTATTACGAACAGGATAGAATTGTCCAGGGAGATCTGAATGTAAAGGATGGTCAGAGTTATGAAAAATCTTATGCAACATGCATTATGAACTAATTGATCGACGGTGCCAGAGATTAATATCTAGATCAGGAATAAGAAATTTAATAGACCGTAAGTTTCTGTCCAACAAATTAAGATGAGAATCAGCAGCTGAAGACCAGACCGGAGAACAATACTCAAAACAAGGTAGAATAAAAGAATTAAAACACTTCTTCAGAATAGATTGATCACCGAATATCTTAAAAGACTTTCTCAATAAGCCAATTTTTTGTGCAATTGAAGAAGACACAGACCTTATATGTTTCTCAAAAGTAAATTTGCTGTCAAGAATCACGCCTAAAATTTTGAAAGAGTCATACAAATTTAAAGAAACAGGATTCAGGTTATGGTGAAGAAAAATACATATTTTCCTAAATTTGTAATTATTCTTGGTTTCTCCAGCATCAATATCATTGCACTTCGTATCTGTTATACTTTTATGTGCTTCCAGATGTTGTTGTTTTGCTTTGTGTTTTCAATAGGCTGCCGTGCACTTCTATGCTTTGATATTGCCTTTGTCTTGGCTTTTTGGGCCTATTGTCTCTTTTGTTTCAGATGTTCAACTTTAGCCATGGTCCTTAAGAGAGCATCATTATCCTCCCAACTTCTGCTAATTGCTAGAACATTATAATGACCTTGTAACAAAATTTAGAGTGGCTGAAGACATGTAGGGAATCCATGTGGTATATTGTTATGGCTTGATGTTCCACATAAATGAGAGTAGTGTGCGGTACATCAAGAAAAAATACGCAAACGTTCATGGTGCTTCAAGTGCAAGTACCTGTACTGTACTGTACTGTACTGTACTGTACTGTACTGAGCCTGTAGCAATGGTTAGAGACAAGACAATGATCCAGATGGAGAATGCCTTGAATGTGTGGATTGAGGACTGCCACTGCACATGTGTAGCTCTGGACATATTTTTAGCTGGGAGAAGGCAAAATCTTTTTTGATATTTCAAGTAGTCTCCAGTACGATTGAGGAACTTGGACCTAGCACCTGTTGGACTCGTTGAGCTATATACCTTACAATGTTCTAAGCCTTAGTAGTTGCATGACTTTTCACACCCATTCACATGAAAAAATTGGCAGTATGTGTGCAGGGTAACTTGTAAAATACCCATATGATGTTCTTGTACAGAACTTGTTTTTATGTTACAGTAAATGTATGTAACTTTGATATACTGTACCCTCAATAATGCTTCTATTGTATAGTAACCTCTTATTTACTTTAAATGTACTACAATGATAGCACTGTGCAGATACAATAACATGCGTAAGAGTGATACAGTACAGTATTGCATAGCAGGGTTTTCTATAATAGGCCTTTGTTATCAATACAGTAGTAGACTTCAAAATGATAATAAGTTGGCAAGGGGAGATTTGCCAAAGTATAGTAAATCTTTCATCGTTGGTAAATCTTTAATCACATCACTGTTGTTTTGAAGTCTGCTATGGGTGATTGAACGTGTGACTTGTTGCAATGAAACTTCAGCGTCTTCATTAGTTAATACTGATCTGTGAACTTCCCAACAATAAAGATAAAAAAGTTAATTCTGCCACACTATTGTTTCTGTGTGCTAGTAATGTGGTCTTACATTCAGTGTGCTCCCATTGTTGTGGATCTTTCTGCCCCTCAGGTTGTTTATTTGGTTGGTTTGCTTTTGTTAGTTTTTGGTTAAATGCAGGTATGTCTTCTCAGTTTGCTGGAGTGTACTTGTGTGTTTAGTGTCTTATAATGTTATTTCAGATTGTAGATTTGAATAACTTGTATCTGCTATGTTGTTTTATACAATGGGCTGTATTTGATTAGTATAAGGAATGTGAGAGCTTCAGTGAGGTACAGATGGTGGAATTTTTTAAATATAAATCTAAAAGGGAGAAAGATAGTTGTTAATGAAAGTCAGTGCTAGTGCCGCTGTATAAGATCAGGGGTCAGTAAAACTGAAGTCCTTTTCCTGATTCAAAGATAGGCAAGACTGTTGAGATTGATGGCAAGAATTCTGACACAGTTTGAGATTAGAATAAGCCTCACTGAATTCTAAAGTATTTTATTGAAATCAAGAATACCTGAATGTTAATGATATCTTATTTCCTATGAGCAGACTCATGGTGTATACAAAATTAACCCTAATCATATTATTACTGTACATTAGAAATTTCTGAGCCTTTAGCTAAAGGTAGGATAGAATCTTCGTTTTTGTCAGTATCTTTAGGCAAATGCTGGAGTGAAGCTTCAACCATTACTACTTTTTGGTACTACTGTACGTATGACTGCTTTTTTGGGGACTAACAATTGATCATGGTAAGAAACAGGGACACCAGTGGAGGAAGAAAATTCCAGTACTGCACATGTTAAAATAGTACCACACACTAACAAAGTGGCAGTGACTCATTTTATCCTATATATATATATATATATATATATATATATATATATATATATATATATATACATACATATATATATGGATATATATGTATATATATGTATATATATATATATATATATATATATATATATATAATTTATATATGTTTATTGTATATATATATTTATTATATATATATACATATATATATAATGTATGTATATATATATATAATGTATGTATATATATGCCACAAAAGCATTTTGTATTAGAGTTTGTTCTACCAAAGGGAAATCAATTTTTTGATAAGAGCGTCTGGTCGGCCAATGATCCTTGTCCAGCCGCAAGTTGATCCGTGTCCGACCACAAGCTCTTATCAAAAAATGAATTTCCCCTTGGGTCTTTGATTTGGGGGCAGAGCGAATTCGATATCAAAAGTTACTTATGGCTTATTTGGATAAACGAAAATCACGAGTGTTAGTGGTAAAATATCAATATATATATATATATATATATATATATATATATATATATATATATATATATATATATATATACATATATATATATATATATATATATATATATACATACATACATACATACATATATATATATATATATATATATATATATATATATATACATACATACATACATACATACATACATACATATACATATATATATATGTGTGTGTGTGTGTGTGTGTAAATGTATATACACACACGTCGGTAATCATATTTACTTACTGGTTTACCCAATTTTACTTCCAGTAACATATTTATGCCTGCAGTAGTAACCGTAAAATCAAAAAATGATAAGTTTAAATGTCAAATATAAAACACTGTCATTTAACTTTTTTTGCAAAAGTATTCCGTGAGTATATTTAGGATGTCTAATGAGGCGTCAAATATGATGCCCCTAATTAAAATACTTGTGTATTTTTATTTGGTATCTATTATAAGTAGTATTATATGCCCAACTGCCATCATGTTTGGAAAAAAAATATTAATACCGGTATGTTTTTTTTCCGCTGTGTTAGTTAAAATTTATCGAACAGTAATGGATTTTATGGTCCCTCAGAAATGAGACTGATAACAAAAAGACGAGGGAACACCTTCCCTTGTACGGGTTCATAGCCGATACATTTATTTAATCCAGTAGATGTTCTACAGCATTGCTAGTATGCAAACAGCTATGAAACTAACCCATTAGTAAATGTGTCCCATATGAGTAGACTTGAAATTTCCCATGTTCAAATGTATTATTATTATTATTATTATTATTATTATTATTATTATTATTATTATTATTAAATGCTAAGCTACAACCCTAGTTGGAAAAGCAGGATGCTATAAGCCCAGGGGCCCCAACAGGGAAAATAGCTCAGTGAGGAAAGGAAACATGGAAAAATAAAATATTTTAAGAATAGTAACAACATTTAAATAAATATTTCCTATATAAACAATAAAAACTTCAACAAAACAAGAGAAAGAGAAACTAGATACAACAGTGTGCCTGAGTGTACCCTCAAGCAAGAGAACTCTAACCCAAGACAGTGGAAGGCCATGGTACAGAGGCTATAGCACTACCCAAGACTAGAGAACAATGGTTTGATTTTGGAGTGTCCTTCTCCTAGAAGAGCTGCTTACCATAGCTAAAGAGTCTCTTCTACCCTTACCAAGAGGAAAGTAGCCACTGAACAATTACATTGCCGTAGTTAACCCCTGGGGTGAAGAAGAATTGTTTAGTAATCTCAGTGTTGTCAGGTGTATGAGGACAGAGGAGAATCTGTAAAGAATAGGCCAGACTATTCGATGTCTGTGTAGGCAAAGGGAAAGAACCGTAACCAGAGAGAAGGATCCAATATGGTACTGTCTGGCCAGTCAAAGGACCCCCTAACTCTCTAGCGGTAGTATCTCAACGGGCGGCTGGTGCCCTGGCCAACCTACTACCTACATATATATAATTAGTGCTTTGCTGAAAACAATCTTTATATCAGTTCGACTCTATTGGTATTTTAGCTTCTGTTGTAGTCCTGACTTGGGAAGCTAGATCTGTCTTGCCTGTTGTTTGATTATGTTAATCATATCGCACAGAATGCTCTGAAACATACAGAGTTCGTGAAGTTGGGCTTGGAATGTTCTTGTTGTCCATAGATCTCGCACTCCGAATTTTATCTTTACACGGGTGACTCGCCAAGCATAGGCTAGTTGAGAGGTTATCAGCCGAAGCTAATAGGCGCTTTCTTCCTTACAACCTATCAAAAGCTGCCTTAAAAGCACTTATCGACTTACTATTGGCTATTTTACTGGTAAAGAATTCCATAGTTGTATTATCCTTATTTCAAAATTCTCTGTTGTGGATGCTCCACACGTTTTAAGTTAGATTGTGTGAGAGAGAACTTCATTTTCCAGGGTAAAGGATTTTTTTTTCTATGCAGGTCTTCAAAACCATGAATTATTATGAATACCTCGATTAGATCTCCTCTGCACCTTTTCTTTTCCAAGGGTAGTTAATCCAAGATATCTTAGACGTTCTGCTTTGAAATGGAAGGTATTATCAAATGTAAAGATATGATGATGACAAAGTCATTAGAGGAAATAGTGCCATGCTCGTATGACTTAATTTCATTATTAGAAATTTCACGGATATTTGTCTTATATCTTCTTTTTATTTTTCTCATTTTATTGACGTACTTTGTAGTTTACTTGGTTATAAAGGACGAGTTGGAAGTCTCTTTCTTGTCTGAACAGTCAAGACTCGCATAGTTATCGGTTATTACATAGATGTTCGCTTGTCTCGCCAGGACATTCATGCAATCTTATCGATTCTTTTCTGTTTCTCCACAAGAATAGCAGAGTTGCTGTACCGTTCCAGTCACTTGTGGTAGTTGTGGTTGATGAATGAGACGGGAAATGTTCTTTTGCTTGCCTTGCAACGTCTACTTCGGCTGCATAACTTTCGACCTTTTATTTTTCGCTTTTCTTTAGTCTTTTTTTTTTTTTTTAGCTCTAACCACTTTTCTCGCATTTTAGCTTCCCATATGTTCTTTAACCTCTTTTTTCGTATTTTAACTCTTCCTTATAGCATCTTTAACCTCTCTTCTCTCATTTTAACTTATCAGCTTCTTTAATCTCTTTTCTCTCATTTCAACTTCTCATCACAGCTTCTTTAATCTCTTTTCTCTCATTTCAACTTCTCATCATAGCTTCTTTAACCTCTCTTTTCTCTCATTTTAACTTCTCATCATAGCTTCTTTAACCTCTCTTTTCTCCCATTTTAACTTCTCATCATAGCTCCTTTAACCTCTCTTTTCTCCCATTTTAACTTCTCATCATAGCTCCTTTAACCTCTCTTCTCTCTCATTTTAACTTCTCATTGAGCCTTGAACGTTTCGGTGGAGCCATGCGAGAGGACTAGAATTTTCTCGCCTTATTGAATAGTAACAGTAATAATACCTCTCCAGTGGCATTTGAAGATGGGCCATTGACTATGAAGTGTTTTTTATGTATTTATATTTTCCTGATTTTGGTGATGTCTTATTTCGTCAACATTTCGTCAAATAGCTAATTCGTTATCCAGGTTCTTCTATTCGTACAGTCGACAATTAGTGATATCAACGGTGAAAAATATTGCTGGGTTGTTAAGAAAAATTGTTTGAGATTTAGAGGATCTCTCTCTCTCTCTCTCTCTCTCTCTCTCTCTCTCTCTCTCTCTCTCTCTCTCTCTCTCTCTCTCTCTCTCTCTCTCTCTCTCAGTTCCATGTCAGTGGGAGATAAGATGGTGTTTTACTCAGAAATAAATTTGAACTCTGATATCATTGAGATTATGAACTCAAACATTTACGAAACTGTTGATAAATTCTTCCCAGATCGTATAGTGATCATCCTGGTAAGGGGAACTACGTCATCCCAAGAAACCGGTTTGTCGCATTTCGACAGAGAAAATGAAATTGGAGATCTGGAGATGCAAATCAATAAACATTAGCTGCCCATTTAAGTTAAATACTGAAATCGTGTAGATAAATAAAACTAAATAAAATTAACTTTTTGCCTAAGCGACATGTCTACTACTCCTATATTACCGTCACCTGAACAATCCTCTTTATATTTGACCCCATGCTTGAGTTTCGGGATAGACTATCCAGGTTTTACCCTGACCTAAGATGCACCCATCCGTCAAGGATGTATACTGAAAATAACTTCACCGGAGGAATGGTCATAGGTGAATCTGGTTCTCTCGGAGCTAACACAGTAGCAAGGCTAGATAGACTACTATTACCCAGCAATTTTATTGAAATCATGCTGAACAATACCTTAAGGTACGATTCTTTTGTGGAGAGAAGCCATAATCTTTGTACTTACCGCCACTTGTATGTCTACCATGTCAAGCCAACAGCAAAAGCGTTCTCCCAAGCATGCTACTGTGCCTTTTTATTAGTGAGATCTGCTTTTATCAGTTAGTCAATCGGATCGTTCGGAAACTATAACCATCCAGACTTTGCAGATGAGAGCTTAAAAAATTGTCAGGTGAACCTGTGACCCAAATGCCTCAAATGAAACGTGTGCCATGTATGTTATCCCATGAGAATCCGCTGTCCTTTTTCCTTTATTATCTCTGTGGATAATGTTGATAACAATTTGCGAAGTATAAGGATAACTAACTTTGCCTATGATTTTTAACTCACGGCCATGTCAGACTCGCAAGAAAATCTCACATTTAAGGAATTCTGTTGTGGAGTTGAGATAGAAAGATTGAAGAAAAACAGACGGGAATATATGTCTGTGTGTTTAAAAAGTAAAACCCCAACACGGAAGGGCCTCCAAGAGGTAATCCTTATAATGCTGGAATGAAACCACAAGCTTTCCGTCGTCTGTTCTACCCCTATTAACAGAATCATATCTAGCTGTTATCAGCAGTCAACTAGGGTTGATAACATTCACTAAACCCAGATTTGATTAAAAAGAGTTCGCTAGTGGCGAAGCTAATCAGACTTGAGTTTAGAAAATAATCTCCATCATTGTTATTAATTATGCTGAAGGCGGCGAAACTTAAGAATTGACATACGGCGTAGGCATGATCGCAATAAGATTTCATCCGTCCGTTTAAAGAGGGCTTGATTCCAAATATACCTTATACACCCATTTAAGCCAGTCACCTTTGCCCTTCAGTTCCAATGCAGTCCTGGAACTCCATCCCTACCACTTTATATCATTGTCCAGCCGAGATTGTTTCTACATCAGCATTTTTTTGTTACATCACAGACGAAGACTGCTTTTCTGGTCCCTCTCCGCACGAAAAAAAAATAAAATAAAAGATAATAAATAAACTTAAGCTCCCTGTAGGACCTACGAGATTTTTGTCGATGTAAGCTACATTCTTTAATCATCGGGGGAATCATGCGGTGTAGTTAGTGTTAATTGTCA
>NC_090740.1:132710516-132713016 GCF_036898095.1 Palaemon carinicauda | reverse complement strand
CTCAACTTGCTTTTCCCATTTTATGATTTTGATATGTGTTGTCACCAGAGACCCATGCTTGGCATCTTGTGTGTAGTTAACCCTACCGCATATGTGTAAAATGACTGAATAGACAAGTAGATAAAATTGATTTTAGATTGTAATTTGGGGTTCACTTAATTTACCTTTCACTTTTTATGTATATTTGTCTTTCTTGAATGTTTTCATTCTTAATTTCTTCCATCTGCCATAAAGAATAGGTTTATTTTATTTAAATTCACAGGCTTTAAGACTTGAAAGTTGACAGTCTTTGATTTGTCAGTTTTGTGTTTTTTGTCTAAAGTGGAATTCATAAGGATGCAGAAAGCATCAACGGCGTTTTTGCGACATCTCGTTTGTCGTTAAGGGCAAATATATTCCGGTGCCTGGGTGATGGCAAACTTTCCCTTTTCACAATAAGAATTTTTTTGTGATGTGAGAAGCTAAGACGACGGTATTGCCTTCGAAGAGTAGTGATTGACTATAGCTGAGAAAAGAAACCTATTTTATTTGGTTTTTGTTTGCTTATTTTCAAGTGACCCTCCATTTTAAATAGATGGTGAAAGGCCTCCAGTGCCAATCGATATGGTGCAACTTCACCATCCTTGTGAGCTGAAGATAGGGATTTGGGGGCCCATATAGGTCTATCTGCTGAATCATCATCAGCCATTGCTTAGTCCTCCTTGGTCCTAGCTTGGGCGGAGTGGAAGTTTGGGCGCTGATCATATGTATGTATGATCAGTCTCTAATGCATTGTTCTGCTTGATAGAGAAGTGACACTGTCCCTTCCCTCTGCCATTCATGAACGACCTTTAAACCTTTTAACGGTTTGTTGAAATTTGAATTTCATTGTGCGTTTTTACATAGCTTTTCTCCTTCAATTTCCGTTCTATGGGCATTCTGTGATGTAGAAATTTCCGTAGTGAAAAGGGATACATTACCGCATTTTCTTGCTATGACCGAGCTGGATTTAGGTCATAACTGTCTTGGCCATTACGACGAAAACTATCTCTGCAAGGTATCTGTTTGGGAAGTCCTGAATCAGCACGATTTCAACAGGGAGCATTCATTAGTGTTCTGTGCATCGTCACTCCCATAAAACTAGTGCGTGGCAATAGCTTTTTTTTTTGGACTTTAAGATCCTTATATTGTTATTAAGACGTTGTCACTAAAGGCAGTACAACAAGGTTGCGATTTCCTTCAATGTTAGACTATTAGATACTCTCCAGGGAATGTTATTGATGCCTGTTTCTTGAGCCTTATGGATATACCAATACCTATCGTCTAGTGTCAGAAACTAATATATGTTTTTCCTACTTGTGGCCTTGTATATGTGTAATTAGGCAATAATGCTGTGTTTTGTTGTATATTTTTGTTGTCTGCGTCTTAAATTGTTATTCATCTGATTGCTCTTCACCTTTAATTTTTTCACTTATATTCCCAATTTGTGGAGGCGTCTTGAATGTCAATAGAAGTTTAGTCTTCCCATATGAATGTTAGCTGACTTGGAATAATAATAATAATAAAAATAATAATAATAATAATAATAATAATGATAATAATAACCCTTTCAAAGAATTAAAATTTCTCTTTGTTCAACTTCTGTGTCATTCTATTAAGCTATATAGTTTATCATAAGATTAGGCATCGATAAACCCACCCTATTGTGTTTCTTATCAGTAAGAGGCCGATTGAGTGTATTGATAATGGAAAAAGAATTATAGTAAGCAAATTTGACTGTTTAATAGGATTTTGTTTTGTCATATGACAGTCCTTGTTTCATAGCAAAATTTAAAATCATAGGAGCTGTGACTTTGCCTCTTGTCAGTATATTCACGAATGTAATTTTTTTTTTTTTTTTTTTTTTTTTTTTTTTTTTTTGTCGGGGACTCATTTAAGTCATTCATGAAATACAGAACATTGTAATGTCACACACTGTTCTGATCAGCACCCAAATTCCCACCTTTCACCAACCCTAGGACCAGGGAAGACCAGCCGGTGTCCGCTGATGACAACTCATTAGATAGATCGGCGTCAAGGACCTTAGATGTCTGGTTGCCAGAAAACTTCAAATAAATCAATCAGTCATTAGACAGACAGACGCGTCTATATATTGGACGGAGCTATGGCCGTGGCTGGCAACCGAAACACTCCCGTCTTTGGCTGTTAAGGTTTTGTTTACTCGCGAGATACGTCACGTGAACTCTGAACCCACACATTGCGTGGCCCCTTTGATATGACTTACTGACTTTGCTTCTCACTCATCCAATGTATGTTCATTTTAATCCTGTATGGATGTATGTTCACTTTGGTTAACAATGCAGAGTATATAAAGTTCGCGATAATGTTCTCATCTTTTCGGAGGCGCTGTTCAAAATTTTTGTGGGGGGTTGGAGAATTTAATGTATTTGCTGATCAGAATTTATTTTGACACCAAGAAATTATATTATTTCGAAAATGACATTAAAAGTTATGTGGATTG
>NC_090740.1:132698016-132705516 GCF_036898095.1 Palaemon carinicauda | reverse complement strand
CGGTGCAATTTTGTCATTGCAAAGGGTTTTGCAGAGTCCATTCAGCCTCTAGCTGCACTCTCTTTTTTGCCGTCTAAATGGACAAACCCTTTCAATTTAAACTATATTCTGTGTCCTGGGAATATTTCAATCTCGCGTGCTCAATTCTTGAAAAGTTCCTATTATGCTAGCCATAGGAAAAATTAGAATTGGTATTTAAAGGGTTTATAATAGGAAATGTTCAGCCGTTTATTTTGCTTCGTAAAATTCCAGTGATAATTAGACCATTACAACATTGTATTTAGGTATAGGAATATTCCAACCATGCATTCTTGGGTGTTGGAATATTTCAGTCTTGTATTCCTGTTTATTAGAATATTCCAAGCTCATATTTATACTTTTACTAATGCTTTGTTTGAAATATGACGATCTTTGACCGAAGTAATTTTCTGGTTTTCCTTATTTTATTTTATTGCACGTGTTTTTGGCAGTTTTGAGTGTGATAGTACTTATATTTTGGCTTATTTCAAGTGAATGATTGGTCAATGTGATGATGGTGAAACTAATAATAATGACTAATTATGTTAATAGTGGGTACTTGCGAAAAATAAGTATCAGAAATTCCTATGAACTGGAAGCGAGAGGTTAGAAGGAATGGTCAAGCTTTTGTCAAAATTTGCATCACTATTTTCATTGTTCAATGCAGAGCCAGATGATATGGGCGTCTCAAAGATTTTACTTATCCCGGAATATAGGAAAAATGAGCAGGAACTCAACCACGAAGGATGTGGTTAATAATAAATTTAGGTACTAAGATTGAGTATGTGTTCAATCTTGTCTGTCCGTCATCATCCTCATAGACATATAATTTATTGAATATTCGTGGGTTTTTATGGGATTGGAATTTCAAACCAACCGCTGTAAAGAAATGTGCGTCTGGGGACAAGCATGTTATGTTGAGGCCTTCTCTGCAAGCCTATCTGATATAGACAGAATTCGGGTTTCGTGGGAAAGTTAGTCGAGAAGACGCTGTGAGAGAGAGAGAGAGAGAGAGAGAGAGAGAGAGAGAGAGAGAGAGAGAGAGAGAGAGAGAGAGAGAGAGAGAGGCCTTCCACAAACTGTAAAGGTATATTCACTTGGTTTTCAAATAACTGCGAACATACAGATAGGAACGTGGTATAATATTTATACAAATAATAATTATTCACAAGAGCACGTCAAGAGGCAAAGTTATAGACTAAACTAGAGAGAGAGGGAGAGGTGGGGGCCGCAAAGTATATGGATACCTTGATTTGAAAAATGCGCTGAATAAGAGGTTAAGATTGGTGATTTATTTTGGGAGCCTATACATCTGTACCGTAAAGTACGTATGGAAATACAGCGACAGGAGGAGGAAAACTCGTAAGGAGAAACAACAAAGTTTATTAAATTCTGAATTTCGTCGTGAGCCTGCTTTGTGAGGCCACATTTTTTTAATGTGGAATATTTGTGCAGAGTCATGTCTTATATTTTTTTGCTCTACGTTTTTCTCTGCATTGCAGGATTCTCGCCAATTCATGTCGAGGGCCTTCGTTGCTGTCGTGGTTTTTTTATTTTATTTTTCTTTAGTTCTCTTGAAACGTTGTTGCGATATCCAGGTCTTATCGTTATTCTTAAGTGTAATCTACTTTTTATGTTGTCGTTATCTTAAATTGTAAACAGGAATTAGTAATACATACCATAAACTTGTAGTTCTGTTCAAATATATACTGTATATTAAATAAAAAAAAATCTCTGCCTGATATTGATACCAGCTCATATCATCCACTCACACATGATTGGGTGCTATGGGCAAGAGACGGTGTTTCACCCAACGTAGGCCAATCTTTAAAGAAAATTACACGCGTGAAAGTCTGTAATTCCATCCCAATTTTATCATGGATGAAAATGGGAGAAATTTGGCGATATGCACCGCCACCCAACAGGTGCTCAAATCAGCCTTAGATTGGTACTTCGTAATGATGTTGCTCAATTTTTTTTTCTGTTACTTTTCCCTTTGTGCAGAGACTTCTTGCAATTACACGTATTAAATTTTCCCGCTTATTGTAAGTTTCTCCTTATATAGGGGTCTTCTTACTTTCTAGTTATCATTTGAAACGACATTCCCTCTTGGGGCCAACTGTTCACTGCACGACGAGCTATAATAGGTCTCAAAATTGACACGGTCAAAGGGATACAGGGACTTAGCATTCACATTTGTTAATGTAAAATGCCTCTGTGCTGTTTTTTGTATCAAATCCTTGATTAAAAATTTGTAGGCACATTCGTATTAAAACTTTTTTTTTTTTTTTTTTTTTTTACAAAACCTTAAAAATATAGTTTGAACAGGGGTAAAAATGGACCATTACACTTGGAAGTATAAAATATTTTGAGGGTAAACGTTGTTTAAATAGAGACAGGTGAAAGACAAGAACTCTGTATCTGGGGATCCCACAAATAAAATCATTCGATTGGTGGCCTTACTGATAACCCATTAATGTCTATCCGAGGTGAACTAATTTTGATTACGCCCTAACCAGATACAGTAACTAAGAACTGGGATCCTGCCTGTAGCACCGTTGTTAATTATTGCTTTTGATTTTAAAAGCAGGTTTGAGAATATCTGTTGTTTCTCTGGAATGTACCAAAGGGTCGCATTTTTTAGTGCATCAGACAGTGAGTTCAACCCGTGAAAACTAAAAAAACATGATGGTAGGATTTCCCCCCATGCTGGATTAGAAACCGGATTGTATGTCGATTTCACAAGTGTGTATATCATATTACATCTACAAGACTTGTGAAGGATAAACTTTATAAAAAGACTTTATCAAAGATGTGTGTAAAAATGCCTTGCTTAAATAAATTATCGTGAGTTACCTTGTTCTATAGATATTGTCTGGAGACGTATTTAAAGTGAAAACCAGGCAGTGGATGGACAACAAAGAAGTCTACACCTTAAATGTGAGACCAATAGGATTGGAAAAAAGAACCTTTAAGTAGAAATAGTGAAAAAGGACAAAAAAAGAATGATTGAATTATCAGGTCTTGTAAATTGCCTCATGTAGCCAAGTGGTACGCCATGTTTTAGTTTGGGATTGCCTCTAGCGGCAAGGATGTTTCTTTGTGGTATATATCCTTACCAAAACTAGATTTGCCCTCCTGCCTTGAAAGGAGGTTACGACCATGTAGCCCAGATGACTTTATTGAAGTTTTACACCTTTTTATCGGAGTTTCATAATGAAAATGATTCTGTGAAGCAAAGTATCAAAGTTTTGCAGTGAGAAAGCACAGTTTCGTAACTATAGTTAAGAGTACCCGCTTTATAGAATTACTTCTTGTGTAATGAGATTGTTTCTTTTTTTATAGCGAGATCAAAGTGCATTGAAACTGAAAGTTCCCTTCCTTTTTGTAATGGAAATACCACAGCCTGCTGTGATATTATTCAGACTTGGCATGCATGGTGGTTACATCATTGGTTGTAGGATTCCACTAAATTTTTGGGATATATCATGGCTTTGTTGGGATTTTTGTTTTTTATATTGTCGAAATTTACCTTTTTGTCCAATTGCTAAGCATTGCAGTCTCGTGCAAAGATTACCCCACCCTTAACGAAATTTCGTTTGTAGCGGCAATCTTTATTTTATATGATTTTAGTGAGTTTTTGGTTTCGTGATAGTCCCTTTCTTACCTTGAATAATCTTCCTTTGTAGCAAAGTTGCGTCCCGTTGCGGCAACACTGAATGCTTTATAACAAGATTGCACCATTGCAGTGCATGCTTTGGCCGACGTGTGCATTCACGTGAAAGTCGTTTCTTCTTCTATCGAGACGAAAGAAGAGGACAAGCAACCACGTTGCGACTCGCTTCATCCTTGGCGTGTAATGTTTGTTCCGTTCGTGTGTGAGCGCGTCCACCAGCTGCTGCACTGGCAGCAGAAGCAAGAGCAACAGCAGTTGAAAAGGACCACTGCTAAACCGCGTAAAGCCACCCGTCCCCTGTCCATGACGGGTTAGTGCGCGTTGAACCTTCGTCTCGAGAGGTCTATATTGTCGGACCCACGCGTGAGTGAATGGCGTTGAGTAACACGGATCGGTTATATTAGTTCATTTGGAAACCCTATAAAATGTGTATGGTCGAGGGTAGTGGCTCTTCTAAGGTTTCGCTCAGAGACTTTTATTTCCTATTTTCTCCTTTGTGGGAGGAACAAGCGAGACCTTTCACATGGAGAACAAAGTTCGATTCATCACACGAAATAAATTCTGTATTTTTCCTTCTAAATTTTCTATTTTGTGTTGTACATGATATCATGGAATGCTTTTCAACAATTCAGTGAGGTTTACATTTCGATAGTTTTATGGCTAGTTACAATGAGAGTAAAATGTTGTTATAATGATATTATAAAAGTAATGGTGATATTATTCGAGGAAGCCTCACATACGTAAAACTCACATTAATTAAAGGGTGTCATTGTTCATGGAAATTCCACGTGTTATTTTTAGAGAATCGGCTCCTAGCGAGAGTGATTGATGTGAGACAAAGTGACGCAGTTCGATCACGATGATGAATGGTGAATGTCAGAAACAAACTCCAACGACGATAGCTTGTACAAGAGATCGTGTTGAAGTGCGACTTCCTTGGATATTTGATGGTAAAGTTTTGTACATGAGAGAGAGAGAGAGTAATTTCTAATTTTTTTTCTAAATACTTTCTGTCGAAGTAATGTGTGTTCTTGAGAGAGTGGAAGATGTTTTGCTTGCCATTTGTGTGTGTCTTTGGGTCTTGGTTACTTCTAAGGAAGGCAATCCAACAAACTTATTAATGAAGTTTTGAGAAGAGAAGAATTTGCTCAAGCATTGGCTGAAGAAGGTTGGCGAAACAACACACGCTTCAAAATAATTTAGATCACAGTTCAGCAATTATTGCACGGAATAATTGTTGTTTAACACTTATAATATGGCATGCACCCCCATATCCCCTCTTACCTATTCCATTGGACTTCACAAGAACTTATGACAGACGAGGTTTGTGGATTTGGTCTGGCATTCGAGAGGACATTGGCCTCATGGCTGTAAAAACTTCTCAAAAAGAAAAAAAAAAGTTTTTGTACGTCCTCTTCCTTCCGCCGCGTGTAGTGCTTTTTTATGTTCTCTCCAATTTTCCAAATTTTATTTATAATTTTCTTTTCTTTCTTTTCAGCGGCTGATATAATTCCTTTCTATTATCCACTTATTCCCATTGTTTCCGAAACCTTAGATTTTTTACCGTTTCATCTTTTAACTTCTTAGATGTATTGAATTTATTTACATTTTCATCTTTTAACATTCTCATGTTTTTTACATTTTTCTTGATTTATATACTTTAGTCGTTATACATTAGTTTAAATTTACTCCTTTTTTATTCTTGATGTCATTTTTTCCTATTCTTTGTTAGCATACGTTCGTACCGTTTTCTGTGAATCGGCTAATTGATTCATTTTTCCTATATTCCCTCATTGTCTTGCTGTGTTACGGGTTTCTTCTGACCCTCTTGTTATCGGTCAAGTTTATAGTTTTTCCTGTTTTTTATTCCATTTTTTTTTCAATTTTGGTTATAGTATTCTCGCTTTTTCAATTATCTTTTTTTTACCTTTGCTCCTTATTTGACGATTTATCTTCTATTACTTTTATTCCCTTTCTCTTTTATCAATGTCTACATTTCTGCATTTTCCTTCCCTCTTATCATCTCTCTATCTCTTTTCATGATCCTCATTTCTTCCTCTCATCTTTTCATCATCTTCATTTCTTTCTCTCATCTCTTTTGGATTACCTTCATTTCTTCCTCTCATCTTTTCATCTTCATTTCTTTCTCTCATCTTTTCATCTTCATTTCTTTCTCTCATCTCTTTTGGATTACCTTCATTTCTTCCTTTCATCTCTTTTGGTTTACCTTAAATTCTTCTTCTCATCTCTTTTATCTCTTTTGGATTACCTCCATTTCTTCCTCTTATCTCTTTTGGATTACCTCCATTTCTTCCTCTTATCTCTTTTGGATTACCTCCATTTCTTCCTCTTATCTCTTTTGGATTACCTCCATTTCTTCCTCTTATCTCTTTTGGATTACCTCCATTTCTTCCTCTTTATTTCTTGTGGATTACCTCCATTTCTTCCTCTTATCTCTTTTGGATTACCTCCATTTCTTCCTCTTTATTTCTTTTGGATTACCTCCATTTCTTCCTCTTTATCTCTTTTGGATTACCTCCATTTCTTCCTCTTTATCTCTTGTGGATCATCTTCATTTCTTCCTCTCATCTTTTCATCATCTTCATTTCTTTCTCTCATCTCTTTTGGATTACCTTCATTTCTTCCTCTCATCTTTTCATCTTCATTTCTTTCTCTCATCTTTTCATCTTCATTTCTTTCTCTCATCTCTTTTGGTTTACCTTAAATTCTTCTTCTCATCTCTTTTAGATTAACCCAATTTCTTCTTATCTCTTTTGGATTACCTCCATTTCTTCCTCTTATCTCTTTTGGATTACCTCCATTTCTTCCTCTTATCTCTTGTGGATCATCTTCATTTCTTCCTCTTATCTCTTTTGGATCATCTTCATTTCTTCCTCTTATCTCTTTTGGATCATCTTCATTTCTTCCTCTTATCTCTTTTGGATTACTTTCATTTCTTCCTCTTATCTCTTTTGGATTACTTTCATTTCTTCCTCTTATCTCTTTGGCTTACCTTCATTTCTTCCTCTTATCTCTTTGGCTTACCTTCATTTCTTCCTCTTATCTCTTTGGCTTACCTTCATTTCTTCCTCTTATCTCTTTTGGATTACTTTAATTTCTTCCTCTTATCTCTTTTGGATTACTTTCATTTCTTCCTCTTATCTCTTTTGGATTACTTTCATTTCTTCCTCTTATCTCTTTTGGATTACTTTCATTTCTTCCTCTTATCTCTTTTGGATTACTTTCATTTCTTCCTCTTATCTCTTTTGGCTTACCTTCATTTCTTCCTCTCATCTCTTTTAGATTACCTTCATTTCTTCCTCTCATCTCTTTTAGATTACCTTCATTTCTTCCTCTTATCTCTTTTGGATTACCTTCATTTCTTCCTTTTATCTCTTTTGGATTACCTTCCTTTCCTCCTCATATCTCTTTTGGATTACCTTCATTTCTTCCTCTTTATCTCTTTTGGATTACCTTCATTTCTTCCTCTTTATCTCTTTTGGATTACCTTCATTTCTTCCTCTTTATCTCTTTTGGATTACCTTCATTTCTTCCTCTTTACCTCTTTTGGATTACCTTCATTTCTTCCTCTTTATCTCTTTTGGATTACCTTCATTTCTTCCTCTTTACCTCTTTTGGATTACCTTAATTTCTTCCTCTCATCTCCTTTGGATTACCTTCATTTCTTCCTCTCGTCTCTTTTGGATTACCTTCATTTCTTCCTCTCGTCTCTTTTGGATTACCTTCATTTATTCCTCTTTATCTCTTTTGCATTACCTTCATTTATTCCTTTTTATCTCTTTTGG
>NC_090740.1:132678016-132688016 GCF_036898095.1 Palaemon carinicauda | reverse complement strand
TTTTTTCTGTAATTTATGATGGTATGACTTTCAAGGTATTTCCCATTGTGTTTCCAAAGTAGAATTCAGTCTATGAACTTGAACAGTAATGTACATATTTGAACTGGTTCTTCTTAAGGCTTTTGGGTCAGTGTTTCATCTTTCCTTTGCCTTGATTAAACTTGTCCTCTATTTTCGCACGTGGAATCAGAGATTTGTTTTAGAACTGACTAAAGAGATATATATGATAATTGTGTGATGGCTGTAGATTTTTAGTTCAGTGTGAATTGAATTGCCTTATAAGAAAGAATTCTGGCGCACGCAGTTGTTAGAACTTTCAAGGTCTGCCTGAATTTGATCCCAAGTTCTTATGAACTTGTTCTCGAGGTCTGTCTGCATACGAGCTCTGAGAACCTTTGTGTTAAAACATGCTCCCAAGGTCCCGTTTGAACTCGCTCACGGCCGATACCTGCTTTTGCCCGTGGCCTAACCCGGGGCCTTAACAAGGTGGAATCTCCGTAAGTTCAGTAGTCTTGAGCTTTCGGTAACTTGTGGTAATATGCATATGCTTTTGGAGGTCGAGATGAACGTGTCAAAACTTGATTAGTCGTTTGTATGCAGCACAGGTGGCGCTAGCGGAGTTGAATTGTAGACTGGCGTCCTTGGGACTTTGTTCATCTTCCTTGGTGGATATTCGGTGCTACTATAGCGTGAGGTCTACCGCCATATGTCGCCTACCCAGGTGGAGGGTGAGGTCTACCGCGTGACCAGCGTCCCAGAGGACCGCACCTAACCATCGAATATGTGAACTGCCCAAATCCATCAAAAACGTGACCTGTCCATAGAAAAGGAAGCAAATGGAGCTCCTAAATCAGTTTTTCCCTCGGCCTAAAAGAGATATCAATTGAGCGATCGTGGTTGGACACTGGTTGGACGCTAAAACGACAATTCTGAAGAGAATGCGAGGTGTTGGTCGTCAGCTGTTCCAGTCTCATCTTGATAATTTTTGCTGGAAGGTGATGAGAAAAAAATCCAATGATCTATTTGTGTCATTCTTAGAAGATGTGCGAAGTGTGTATCGCTAGATTAACCTGTTTGATGGAAGAAGAGTGTATCGCTTAAACAAATGTATGAAATGTGTTTTATCTATGAGGGACGAATAACTCATCAGTAGACCTCACGCTATAGTGCTAACGGGAGGTAGATCTCACGCTATAGTGTGGTAGACCTCACGCTATAGTAGCACCGGATATTCTCTCTCTCAAGGCATTTATCCTTACAAGCTACTAAGGAAAGATGATTGATTACCTGTTATGAGTATTTGATAACTTAATTATCTGCCAAATATTAAAATTCTAAGTAATATATTATGCATTTCGAACAACCTTGATTGAAGATGCGGCGTGGCATTGCCGTCACGGTGTAACCAGAGGGTGGCCAAGCAAGGAATCCCACAAGGTGAGGAGCTGAGAACGAATGGCCTACGTCGCTCCTTGGCTTTGTTATTGGCCGTTTTGCAACGTCGATCGCTTGCAAGGAATTATTCCCATGGGTTGGCCTTTCACACACACACACAGAGAGAGAGAGAGAGTCATACACTTGTTAATAACTGGGGATGATACCTGAAAATTATGTACTTTCTAGTGTCTACGCGACCCTACTAAAGGCCGGCTAAATATTTAGATAGACGTGCACACACACACATACACACATTCAACCCTTCTCACCCCCTCCCCTTTTCCTAACTACACCTGCATAAGTCTTGCCATTGAGCGTGACCGGACTCTCTCTCTCTCTCTCTCTCTCTCTCTCTCTCTCTCTCTCTCTCTCTCTCTCTCTCTCTCTCTCTCTCTCTCTCTCTCTATATATATATATATATATATATATATATATATATATATATATATATATATATATATATATATATATATATATTTATATAAAAGACCAGAAAAATAAACCGCCTAATAAGTTTACTCTTTGTAATATCTAAGATATTTACAAAGGTCATATTAGGCTGATTAGAAAGACAGCTAGACTTTTTAGGAGTGGGTATTCAACAACTGACCATATCCATGTAATTAACCAGCTAATGGAAAAATCAACAAGAATAGGATAAACCAATTTGAATGGCATTTATAGACTATGGGATACTAAAGCAGTAATGAAAGCTCTTCAAAGACAAGGAATAGATGAATATTATGTTAGAACACTTGGTATTTATACGGGAAGTACAGCAATTCTGAAACTACGTAAAGGTAGTGAGAAAATTCTGATTGAGAAAGGATCTAGATAAGGAGACACTATCTCTCGTAAATTGACAGCATGCCAAGAAGAAATTTTAAAACTATGAATTTGGAAAAAGTAGTAGTTAACATTAATGCAGAATGCCTAACTTGAAATTTGCAGATGACATATATAGTTCTGTTTTGGTAGTGTAAAAGATTATAGAAGATTTGAATAGAGAAAGTAGAAATGCAGGACTAAAATGAATGAGTAAAAGTAAGATAATGTTCAATGAAAATGTAGAGAGACAAATAAGTTATGGACGAGCCTTGTAGGGTATTTTAATGGATATATGTACCTAGGGCAGACAGTAAATGTTTCCCCAGGACACGAGACTGAAATTAAAAGAAGCATAAGCATGGGATGGAGAGCTTTTGGTAAACAAGTGAGATGAAAACTAAATTTACACTCTTTAATCAGATGATCCTACCAGTTAAAACCTTAGAACATGAGCTAGTTACAACTCAAAGTGCTTTGGAAAGAAGGATTATGAAAATAACACTAATAGACCGAAAAAAGAGCAACGTGGATATGAAAGCAATTTAAGTAGAGGGTATTCTCATAACATGGAAGAAAAAGAAATGGACATGTTAATGACAGATATAGGTGGATAATAAGGATAACAGAAATGACCCCTAGAGATTGCAAACGACGGTGGGTAAGAAAGGGAAGACGATGAATTGATGAACTAATTAAGTTTTTGGGAGGACAAGTCCTAAGACCGTTGTCCTACACTGGACTAGCAACAGCTGACAATCATTGTATATAGCCAGACACTTATTATAATGTAAGGGAGATATTATTGCTATTATTACGACAGTGTCAAAGAAAGCTAATCCGTTTTGGCATGTCAAGAATGGAAAACCCTAAAGTTCTCATGTCAAGAATGGGAAACCCTAGAGTTCTCATGTCAAGAATGGGAAACCCTAAAGTTCTCATGTCTAGAATGGGAAACCCTAAAGTTCTCATGTCAAGAATGGAAAACCCTAAAGTTCTCTTGTCAAGAATGGGAAATCCTAAAGTTCTCCCTAGAGTTCTCATGTCAAGAATGGTCAACCCTAAAGTTCTCATGTCAAGAATGGTCAACCCTAAAGTTCTCATGTTAAGAATGGGAAACCCTAAAGTTCTCATGTCAAGAATGGGAAACCCTAAAGTTCTCATGTCAAGAATGGGAAACCCTAAAGTTCTCATGTCAAGAATAGAAAACCCTAAAGTTCTCTTGTCAAGAATGGGAAACCCTAAAGTTCTCATGTCAAGAATGGAAAACCCTAAAGTTCTCATGTCAAGAATGGGAAACCCTAAAGTTCTCATGTCAAGAATGGAAAACCCTAAAGTTCTCATGTCAAGAATGGGAAACCCTAAAGTTCTCATGTCAAGAATGGGAAACCCTAAAGTTCTCATGTCAAGAATAGAAAACCCTAAAGTTCTCTTGTCAAGAATGGGAAACCCTAAAGTTCTCATGTCAAGAATGGAAAACCCTAAAGTTCTCATGTCAAGAATGGGAAACCCTAAAGTTCTCCCTAGAGTTCTCATGTCAAGAATGGTCAACCATAAAGTTCTCATGTCAAGATTGAAGAATCGAAACCCCCTAAAGTTCTCATGTCAAGAATGGGAAACCCTAAAGTTCTCCCTAGAGTTCTCATGTCAAGAATGGTCAACCATAAAGTTCTCATGTCAAGATTGAAGAATCGAAACCCCCTAAAGTTCTCATGTCAAGAATGGGAAACCCTAAAGTTCTCATGTCAAGAATGGGAAACCCTAAAGTTCTCATGTCAAGAATGGGAAACCCTAAAGTTCTCATGTCAAGAATGGAAAACCCTAAAGTTCTCATGTCAAGAATGGGAAACCCTAAAGTTCTCCCTAGAGTTCTCATGTCAAGAATGGTCAACCATAAAGTTCTCATGTCAAGATTGAAGAATCGAAACCCCCTAAAGTTCTCATGTCAAGAATGGGAAACCCTAAAGTTCTCCCTAGAGTTCTCATGTCAAGAATGGTCAACCATAAAGTTCTCATGTCAAGATTGAAGAATCGAAACCCCCTAAAGTTCTCATGTCAAGAATGGGAAACCCTAAAGTTCTCCCTAGAGTTCTCATGTCAAGAATGGTCAACCATAAAGTTCTCATGTCAAGATTGAAGAATCGAAACCCCCTAAAGTTCTCATGTCAAGAATGGGAAACCCTAAAGTTCTCCCTAGAGTTCTCATGTCAAGAATGGTCAATTATAAAGTTCTCATGTCAAGATTGAAGAATGGCAAACCCTGAAGATCTCATGTCAAGAATGGCCAACCCTAAAGATCTCATGTCAAGAATGGGAAACCCTAAAGTTCTTATGTCATGAATGGAAAACCTTTAAGTTCTCATGTCAAGATTGAAGAATGGCAAACCCTGAAGATCTCATGTCAAGAATGGCCAACCCTAAAGATCTCATGTCAAGAATGGGAAACCCTAAAGTTCTTATGTCATGAATGGAAAACCTTTAAGTTCTCATGTCAAGATTGAAGAATGGCAAACCCTGAAGATCTCATGTCAAGAATGGCCAACCCTAAAGATCTCATGTCAAGAATGGGAAACCCTAAAGTTCTTATGTCATGAATGGAAAACCTTTAAGTTCTCATGTCAAGAATGGCCAACCCTAAAGTTCTCATGTCAAGATTAAAGAATCGAAACCCCTAAAGTTCTCATGCCAAGAATTGGAAACCCTAAAGTTCTCATGTCAAGAATGGAAAACCCTAAAGTTCTCATGTCAAGAATGGGAAACCCTAAAGATCTCATATCAAGAATGGCCAACCATAAAGTTCTCATGTCAAGATTGAAGAATGGCAAACTCAATAGAGTTTTCATGTCAAGAATGGCAAACCCAATAGAGTTTTCATGTCAAGAATGGCAAACCCAATAGTTCTCATGTCAAGAATGGTCAACCCTAAAGTTTTCATGTCAAGAATGGTAAACCCTAAAGTTTTCATGTCAAGAACGGTAAACCCTAAAGTTTTCACGTCAAGAATGGTAAATCCTAAAGTTTTCATGTCAAGAATGGCAAGCCCTAAAGTTCTCAAGTCAAGAAGGTTAAACCCTTAAGTTTTCATGTCAAGGATGGCAAACCATAAAGTCCTTATGCCAAGCTTAGCAAACCGTAAAATTCTCATGTCGAGAATGGCAAACCCTTCATGAAATCCATATCTCAAGATTGAAGAACCCTAAAATCCATATGTCAAATATGATAATCCTAAAAGTCCTCAAGGCAATAATGACAATCCCAAAACTCCTCGTCACGAAGGAAAACCAAAATGCCTTTATAAAAAGAATAGCAAATCAATTACAGATACCATTTGTAAGCAGAACAGGATAGTACATCATCCAGTATTGATATTATTACTAGTGTACGCGACCCGTCAAAAATGACGAGATATATATATATATATATATATATATATATATATATATATATATATATATATATATATATATAATGTGTGTGTGTGTATGTACATGTAACCAGACACTTGCACTTTATTATGTAGGGGAGATTGATAAACTGCGGAGAAAGAAACTGTACGAGAAATATCTCTGCGTTGGATTCGCTTTCAAAAGAGAGAAAAACAAAGACTCCAAATACTGTACTTTTAATCCTCGCGGTCTGAATCCCCCCCCCCCCCCTCTTCGCTCAACAGAGGCCTATTACTATTTTTGTCAGGAGGGACAAGAATGTTTTTTTTTGTAAAAGGGAGATTTTCTCGAGCATTCATTTAGTTCGGTTGTTGAAATATTGATCACTAACACAACTGAAAGGACTGAATGTACGTTAGATAATTAATGAAAAGTGATCGACCCTGTGTTGAGTCATACCCGGAAAGCGTGTTTGCGTCGTTGAGTAATGTATCGGTACTGGTTGCCACGTATATTTGTTATACAAACACACTCACACATACTATATATATATATATATATATATATATATATATATATGCATATATATATATGCATATATATATATATATATATATATATATATATTAGATAGATAGATAGATAGATATTCGGGGAAGTATTGACCTCTTGCAAATCGTATAAGTTCTAGTTTCGTAATGTCTAGTCGTTTTCATATGTCATCGCTATTTGCTGCAGTGTATTACTTGCATTTATTCGAGTGAGAGAGAAATTGCGGTGTTGTGGTAAGTGATAATTTCACGAATAGTGGCCATGAGTTATCATCATCAGCCTTTACCTGCTTGGATTGTACCATGACTATTTTATAAAGAGAAGTTTCTTTTGACTGATAGCCTTTTCTGAAGGGAGAGAAGGGGAATTTTGTAGCCTAAACCCCAAAAGGAATAATTCGAATTGCCTCGTAAGAAAAGTGCACTTGGCCACACTATTCAATAATTTTTCTTAGTTCTTTTTTTTCGAAGTTTTTATAGTTTTGTATATGAAAGCTCTATTCTAATGTTACCCTTCTTAAAATATTACATTTTAATAGTTAACTACTTCTTTTGTAGTTTAATTTTTTATTTCTTTTTCTCTGTGATATTTTTCCCTGTTGGAAACAAAGGGCTTAAAGCATCCTGCTTTTCCAACTAGGGTTGTAGCTTAGCTAGTAATAGTAATAATAATGAGAAGAAGCAGATGTTGATAGAGGAAGGTTGGATTGTACAAACTTTTTGCTGTGAAGAGCAATAAAATATAGCTCTGAATTTATATATATATATATATATATATATATATATATATATATTTATGTATATATATATTTATGTATATATATATTTATGTATATATATATTTATGTATATATATTTATGTATGTATATATATTTATGTATATATATATTTATGTATATATATATATATTTATGTATATATATAAAATATATATATATATATATATATATATATATATTTATGTATATATATATATATTTATGTATATATATATTTATGTATATATATATATTTATGTATATATATATATATTTATGTATATATATATATATATTATGTATATATATATATATATATATATATATATATATATATATATATATTTATGTATATATATATATTTATGTATATATATATATATATATATATATATTTATGTATATATATATATATATATATATATATTTATGTATATATATATATATATATATATATATATATATATATATATATATATATATAGTGTCAATGTGTCTCATCTTGGCGTTAAACCAGAGGCGCTCATGCTATGATGAGAGAGAGAGAGAGAGAGAGAGAGAGAGAGAGAGAGAGAGAGAGAGAGAGAGAGAGAGAGAGAGATCTTGAATGTTGTGAAGTCAAGCTTGTCCATGACGAAACTAACTTGAGAATGGAGATCGAAAGAGAATGCTGTTTGGATTCGCTGTCGTTCCAATTATTTAGAGCATATCGCCTCTTGCGCGAGTTTATTGTGAACTTTTTTCCTATGTCGGTTCTTTGTGATTTCATTGAAAAGCATTTTTGTTTTGGATTATTTGCTTCAATAATTTTTGCCAGTGTTTATTTTTTTACGATGTCCTTGATAGCCTTCTTTTTATGAGTGATTATATATAACCAAGTCTAAGATGTTTGTTACAGGTTGTTCCCAAACTAGATGAATTTTATATTTCATGTTTAATTTCGTGTGGAATAATCTATATTTTAGAAGGAATTTGTATGTTGTAAAGATGGTCTTAATGATGATCTAACACTTAGGCCTATTTATTGATAGATTAACTTCGGTTTTTTTCGGCTTTGAGCTTTTTCTCTATATCATTTTAAGACTTCGTTTTATTCAATACGTATGCCTATTTTGTGTGTGTGTTGGTCAAGAGTGGTTTTAAGTAATCTTAAAACATTAATTAGATTTTTATAACCTGTAAATACTTTTTATTATATATAATAAATATATATATATATATATGTATATATATATATATATATATATATATATATATATATATATATATATATTTTTTTTTTTTTTTTTAATAAAATATCAGTCTTAATATTGTAGTTTCAGTGTCAGGTCTCCATATCAGATTTCCGTTTATCGAATGAAACCATAAATATATTTTCTCTTGGAACTAACTTTAATAAAAGACATGGATGAAAATAAAAACTACTTAACTAATAAACCGCCAACTTTTCTCAAATGTTAAATCTCCATCCAGTGTTCATATAGAGGCATTATAAAATCTCCCTCCCTTCCCAACGTACTTTTTTAATACGAAAATAATGATGAAAAGTATCTTTTCCGTTCTTGGCCTTGAACGTGCTCGGTGACGCGTTTTGTCATTATTGATGCGCTTGGTGTACGAAGGAAATTATATTCCTTTTATTCCTAAACGAATACAAACCATCGTACTTTTAATAGGAATTTGACTAGCGAAACCGGAATCATACTCCCATTAATGGAGTTAGCTTTTTATAGTTGGGAATTAATACAAAGCACGTTTTAAAATTTAAATTCTTTGTGTAACTGATATGTCAAGTTTTGAGTAATTCTCATGTTTTGAGATGTATGTTTAGTAAATGTTTAACGTAATTATAGACATACGTGATTGTGGTAGTAGTAGATATTTGCAAGTAATGTACCCGTACTGTCAAGGTAAAATAAAATGACGTGTGATGACTGCTGGTTCCCGACTTAAGCTCTGACGAAGCAAAATCTCCTTTTGGCCCGTAGTATTCAAACAAGGGTCAGTGGTGAAAGAGGTTTGTTCTGGACAGTCTGAACGATATTTCTAAATCCTATACAGTAGTATCGTTCTTAAACACAATAAATTGATGCAAATGGTTTTATTTTTGTGAGTGCACAGTGTTTGTTAATTGTGTGCTATTGATACTCGCATAAGAATAAGTATTTTCGAAACTATTAGAGGTAGCTTAGGATCGCAAATGCAAGAGTCAGGACAAACACCAAGTCGTAAAAAATGTACTGCTCCCTGGGCTCTGGCCCCCTCTCCACCGATGCTAGGAGTAGGGAAGGCCTGGGATTGCTACTCATGACTCTGGAGGTAAGACACAGTTCCGCAAAACCTCTCTTCACTAGCTCACAGATACGAGATGGTTGTGAACTCGAAATGAAATTTTTATCGAGCTGCTAGCAGGTCTCAACCCACGTATTGCGAGTCAGACGTTAGCCACTATGCTGTTAATTTAGAAGTTAAATTATGTAATGAGTATGGAAATAGTGTTATACTAGACTAATTGACAAATAAACGTGTTAGCGTTGCAGTCTTTTCTGCTTAATTATGATCGAATATAAACATTCAAGAAATTAATTGGCATGTTCTGGCAATTAGTTGGGAATACCGCTTCCATCCCAGTGTTTATTTTTTTAATATAGAATCGTATATTGTTTTCTCTGCTGTGAAAATAGACAATTATTAGGAAGTTACTATTTGAAACATTTTGGTAAAATGAAGTTTGTAACATTATTTATTATTATTATTAGTATTATTATTATAATTATTATTATAATTATTATTATAATTATTATTATAATTATTATTATTACAATTATTATTATTATTATTAACCAATTTGCAACCCTAGTTTGAAAAGCAAAATAACATAAATTCAGGGTCCACGACAGTGAAAGCAGCCCAGGGGGAGGGGGGGGGAATAGAAAGGTAACGAATAAACAAGGAATTTAGAGGAATATTGTCAGCTCTCCCATATTTTCTAAGGATTATGAAAAATAGAGAATTAAAAATGAACTATTAAAGATTAGAATA
>NC_090740.1:132665516-132668016 GCF_036898095.1 Palaemon carinicauda | reverse complement strand
AATACTAGGTTTCTTCTGGCAGTTTCCCGCGGAAGTTAGAAAGTGTCATATTAGAAGCCTGGGAAGAATTTGGGGGTGGAAGAATCTGTTACAGATGCTGGTTGAAAGTAATAAAATTTTCTTTAATGGTCAAGCTATGAATTTATTTGAATTTTCCGTAATTCCCTCATAATATATTTCGTCCTTCATTTGGGGTTCCTTTGTACCTTACAACTAATATATTTTACAAGTATAAAGGAATGATTAATTGATGCCAGAAAACTCCAAATCAGTCTATTAATCCTTTTATACTTTCAAAAAAAGCAATTTCTAGGGTACCACATTTGTGTCTATTGGCGCTTTTCATCACTCTTGGTTTTGTTTTACTAGTGTACCCGAACCGTCAAAAATGACGTCTAAATATTTATGTAAGATAGATACTTGCTCCTGATTATATAGGGGAGATTGCTGGCCAAACTATAACTTTATTTGGAACAGCAGTGTGCCGCAAAGTCCACGGGCTCCAACAGGGAAAGTATCCCATTGAGGAAAGGAAAAAATTGGAAAAGCAAATAACCTAAAAGTAATGAAATGTTTTAAGATCGGTAAGACGTTTAAATAGTTCAGTCAAATAATAACATAAAACGAGACTTTTGTCAACCTGTTCAACTGGAGAGAATTTACAAATACAATAGAATCTCTTCCCCTGGTGCAACTTGATATAGTTTCTAATGTGTCAATTGGGACTTGATACAAAGGAAATGTTATATCATTTTATCGGAGGCGACTATAAAGACCTTCATAGAACCTGTATTAAATTTCCATGGGATAGTAAACTCTTGGTAGAAATAATCTTGAAGGATAATGTTACGGCCTCTGTTATGATTACTAAGACGTATGTAAAATGACTAACAAGGTTTTGTTCAAGGTCTGGGCTGTCCTGTTTGATTCTGCATCTCTTGCATTATTATTGCAAGGGGTGGTAAGCTCTGTACACCAGTCAAGGTTGTTCGGAGTCTTTGTTATGGTTCGTACAATGGTAGGAGACCTACAGATGTTTGTTTCAAGTTGTCACGTTCTAGCATACTGATTTTTTCATTATACTTAGTCCAACGAATTATTCTATCGTGGATTAATGAGATGTGCTAGAACATTCTGGAGACTTTTTGGATAGGAAAGCAAAAAAGAATTATATCATGAAATATATGATTATATTCTAGCTGCATGATTATGATTATAATAATTAAAGCGAACAAGAAGATAAAGAAGAGACGGAAATTGAAGCATGGAATTAGAAATCTGGCTACCATGTATGACCAGCTATAGTTTCAAAAGATTTGTTGTGTAATAAGCCGTTTTGATTAAGATACTTGGATAAAGAATTTAGTATGCGGGATAAGAATTTCCAGACGGCTTGTATTTTCCACTTCTTACCCCCAATCTCTATGATGAATCTCATTGAATGTGATTTATTTATTGTTTACAAAGAGATGTAAGCACGAGATTATTGTCTTCAGCACTTGAATGGCTGATGTTAGCTGCGGACCAGAATTGAACCTTGAAATAGTCCATTCGGTTTCATTGGGATTTTGTGATCAACAGGAGCTAGCCACTGGCAAGTTTTATCCCTGACTACAACTTGTAGGGTACTTAACCATCGGGTACATAAACAACAGAGCAGTAAATTTAGACTTACTTAAATATTCCTCTTGCCTAAGATCGATTATTATTATTGTTTATTACTTCTTATATCGTTTATTTATTTCCTTATTTCGTATCCTCACTGGGCTATTTTTCCCTGTTGGAACCCTTGGGCTTGTAGCATCTTGCTTTTCCAACTAGAGTTGTAGCTAGTTATAATAATGATAATATTATTAATAATAATAATAATGATAATAATAGAAATAATAATATTAATAATAGTTGCATTGGTATTTCTATCATTATTATTATTGTTATTATTATTGCTTATTATTATTACTTTTAAGTAGCACAGGAGCAGTAGTAGTCATAATGAGCATGCATTATTTAAACAACCCAAAAAACAATGAAATCCAGGAGAATACAATACACGTTATTGAAATTGATATAAGAGGAATAAAACTTAATATGAATAAAAAAAGAAAGATCCATAATTGAATGATATTAGATAACGGAAAAATAAATATGCGATGAAGAAAGTAAGAAAAATATATTCTGTAGATCCTATATTTTGTTGAAGAGAAGGAAAAACTATTATTTAATTACTACTCTCAACACATATAAACACACACATACAATTGTCTGTGACCTACATGTAAAGTAACAATGTGTAGCCAATGGATTCATATAGTCTATATAGGGAGCTGGACAAACATCACCCCCTCCCCCCTCACCTCACCTCACACACAAAAGGACTTTTAATCTTCACTTTTCATTTTCGATATCTTACACAATCTGAATAGGGAAAGGTTTTTTTTTCAACGTAAGAAATAATGCTCCTTATACTCTTCTTAATCCTGGGGCCGAAAAGAGCCTTGAC
>NC_090740.1:132651446-132665016 GCF_036898095.1 Palaemon carinicauda | reverse complement strand
ACCCAGCTGCCGGCCACACTCTTGGTGACCGGCAGACAAGGACTGACATAAGCCGGCCGGCAAAGGTACAAGACCGATGCCAGCCGGCAGCAAAAGAACCAGAAGACTACACCTGCCCGGCTGCCGGCCTCATAGGCCGGCACCCGGGACAGGTACAGCACTAGAAGAAAAATAGAATGGATGCCGGGATAAGAGTGTACACAACCTCCAAGCCCGGCAACCGAAAGAGTGCATATAAGGAAGAGGAGAAACTAATTCAGGCTTCCTTGACCAATGCCGTCTGGCTCTGCCGGCAGGCATGGATGAGGGACCAAGAGAGGTCCGGGCAGCACTCGAAAACATAAGACCCTTGCCGGCCAGCAGCTCTGCCGGCCGGCAATGGGCTGAGTCAATTCCACATCCCAACCTATACTAGGTCCAGAAGTAGAACGACGTACAGTACAGTAAGACCCCTGCTGGCCAGCTCTGCCGGCCGGCAAGGTACAGTACAGTAATGGCTAGGCCATTACGGAGATAGAGGGGGAAGGGAGAAGAGGGTCCTGCCAACCTTGCTTTAGTGACAGATCACCCGCAGCCAAGAAACTTATCTTAGCCTAAGGGAGATCTAAGGGGAAAGGCCAGCAATACTTGCCAGCTTCCAGAGCACCAAAGCAAAAAAGGCGTTGCTACTCCCAAGGGAAGAACTTATCCTCCCCCGAGAACAGCAACAGGACTAGTCTGGTAGATCACAAAAAAAGGAATCATAACTACAGAAACCTTCGGTAGTGACCTAAGGGAGCTAAGCTCCCTTTGTATGTGTTAGGTCAGCGAGGGGGACTCTGCCCCAAGCCAGACAACACAGACTCAGACTAAAAACTCTGTTGTTCTGTCCCTCTTGAACCATAACTACAGGAACAGGAAGGTACAGTAACACCCTAGTATAGTTTTATCGAAAATAAATTCGGAAAAAAACCACTTAGGGATAAGCCCAAGGCTTAAACAGAAGGAAAGGGATTGCATACCTTCTCCGAAGAAAAGAAAGCAACCGGGGAGTATGATAAAGTATACTAAGGCTCCATAAGCAATTAGCCCAGGCACCAAGAGAATCGATTACCTAATTCACCGAAACTCACACGTATACAATCTTGGAAATATTCCACACAGTCTAAAATGTATAAAATATAGCCTAAAGCTTCAATAAAATTTTAATTACACTCGGAAAAACCAACATCATGCATGAAGTACTAGGACCAAACGACTAGGCTACATGGCCTAGCGTAGGCCAGAATGGCGAATACTTCGCCAAATAATACTAAGCACGAAAGGAAATCCTATGTAAAGCTAAATAGCTAAAATTTATTAAAGCAAAACAACCAGGAATGTCGCTCTGACTAACTAATTTATACCTAGCGAGCAACAGTGTCCAGGACACCTCTGGTAGGCTACGGCTCTTGTATCAAAGATTAATCCTATTAATCACTCAAAATTTTACCAAGAGCCTACATTTATACATAACAGACACTATACTCAACTTATCAGAGGCCAACGAAGACGGAGAAGCCATGATAAGCCGAATAAATCCAAGATTTGCGAGAAAAACAGGTGAAAACACCGAGTTGTTAAGCTACGCAAAAAGGAATGCAGATAGCGCCAGGATTGGCGCCAGGCACGCATACGAATCGGGGGATAGGGAAGCCTTGGGAGCGGCTCCCCTTTTTCTTTCCCGAATTCGTATCTCGTCAATCACCTCCTACGAGACGAAATCTCTGTCCAGGATGTAGATTGCCATGTGACGTGTCTAGAATACGTCCTCTGATATGTCGCGATATCCCTTTCACGAGGGATACTCGCTCCAGGAGTTAGAATTCTGGTACCTTAAGGTAAATTCTCTGGGAATATCGCCGTAGTTGTAATATACCCTAGGAAGCTACCCTATAGGAACTTCCATCAGGACGACATGGCTTGAGCCCAAAAATATATATATATATATATATATATACATATATGTATATACATATATATGTATATATATGTGTGTATATATACTCATATATATAAATATTGATTATAAATACACACACACACACACACACACATATATATACATAATATCCCCAACATATATATGCATATATATGCATATATATGTTGTGGATACATACATATATATATATATATATATACTCATATACTGTATATGCATATTGATTATATATACTGTATACACACACACACATATATATATATATATATACATATATATATATATATATATGCATATATATAAATATATACATAGTATCCACTACATATATATGTATATATATACTGTACATATATATATATATATATATATATTTATATATATACATATATATGTAGTGGATACTATGTATATATTTATATATATATATATATATATATATTTATATATATATATATATATATATTTATATATATACATATATATATATACATATATATATATATATATATATATACATATATATATGTAGTATATGTATATAAAAAGAAGAGAGAGAGAGAGAGAGAGAGAGAGAGAGAGAGAGATGTATGTGTTTGTACATTATATCAGTCGTTAAATATCAATCTATTTTTTATATTCTAAGGGTGTTTTTCATGCTGTCATCCCTTAATATATAATTTTTCTCTGTGTTTGATTAACGAGATTAAATTCTCCTTCTTTTACATAAATGTGTCCTTCTGAAAAACCAATTAAGCACAAAGGACTTTTTTCATAATGCAACACTTTTCTGCTTTTAGCTTACGTCAGTAAATGACATGTAGTGATGCTTTTGATGGACTTGGGTCCACCAGAGAAACCATGGGATAAAAATAAAAGCTTGCAAGCTGTTGCTTGCATTAGCATTTCAAACATTTATGCTGTTTAAATTTTTAACTTGAATTTTACCCGAAAGATGAGATGCAGAATTCCATTTTTAAAGGAAGCATACATCATCTACCTAATGCTTTTCTTATTAATTATTATAATAGATTACGTGTATATACTAGCCTTATGGAAACTGAAAACATAAGCTTTATCTTTGAGTTGATTCCCCCTTGGTTCTCTAATCCCGAGGTAGTTAGAATCCAGATATTAGGAGGAGTATAGTATATGGCTTCTATGAATATGAAAAACACGTCTAACAGTGGAAAATTATCGTATATATATATATATATATATATATATAAAGATAGATAGATAGATAGAGAGATAGATAGGTATATAAAAAGACAGATATATGGAGAGATAGATAGATAGATAGATAGATGGATAGATATGCTAGTTTCTTCTGTACAATTTCCTCCAATTTTGGAAATCTTAACATTTATTTCATAATATCAGAAAGTCATTAAAATATCTAAAAAAAAAAAATTTGTTTTTTCTAAATTTCAAGTTTTATATTAAACTTTCTCACCGTGTTACTATAACGCTCAGAGCAATTATACAGGAATGTTATTCTATTTCCGAACAAAAGTTGATAATTATTATGAGATTTCATAAATGAATTATTCTGGCTAAATTCTTTCTATGTACTACCTTCCGATAATAGATTGGTTTCTGAAGGTTTCATTTCCTTCCCTCTAGATTGACAGAGAGAGAGAGAGAGAGAGAGAGAGAGAGACTTCAAAAACCACTGTACTCTTTCACACTGCTTAGCCTGAGCCCTTCTGGAGAAACGAGAGAGAGAGAGAGAGAGAGAGAGAGAGACAAAAACGTCAAGAACCACTGTGCTCTTTTACACTGCTTAGCCGAAGCCTTTTGGTGAGAGAGAGAGAGAGAGAGAGAGAGAGAGAGACTTCAAGAACCCATGTGCTCTTTTACACTGCTTAGCCTAAGCCTTTTGGTGAGAGAGAGAGAGAGAGAGAGAGAGAGAGACTTCAAGAACCCATGTGCTCTTTTACACTGCTTAGCCTAAGCCTTTTGGTGAGAGAGAGAGAGAGAGAGAGAGAGAGAGAGACTTCAAGAACCCATGTGCTCTTTTACACTGCTTAGCCTAAGCCTTTTGGAGAGAAAGAGAGAGAGAGAGAGAGAGAGAGAGAGAGTTCAAGGACCCATGTGCTCTTTTACACTGCTTAGCCTAAGCCTTTTGGTGAGAGAGAGAGAGAGAGAGAGAGAGAGAGAGACGAACCCATGTGCTCTTTTACACTGCTTAGCCTAAGCCTTTTGGTGAGAGAGAGAGAGAGAGAGAGAGAGAGAGAGACTTCAAGAACCCATGTGCTCTTTTACACTGCTTAGCCTAAGCCTTTTGGAGAGAGAGAGAGAGAGAGAGAGAGAGACTTCAAGAACCCATGTGCTCTTTTACACTGCTTAGCCTAAGCCCTATTGGAGAGAGAGAGAGAGAGAGAGAGAGAGAGAGAGACTTCAAAAACCACTGTACTCTTTTACACTGCTTAGCCTGAGCCCTTCTGGAGGAACGAGAGAGAGAGAGAGAGGGAGAGAGAGAGAAAGAGAGACAGACAGACAGACAGACAGACAAACAGACAGAAACTTCAAGAACGTAAGTGCTCTTTTACACTGCTTAGCCTTAGCCTTTTGGAGAGAGAGAGAGAGAGAGAGAGAGAGAGAGAGAGAGAGAGACTTCAAAAACCACTGCTTAGCCTGAGCCCTTCTGGAGGAACGAGGTATAGAGAGACAGACAGACAGACAGACAGAAACTTCAAGAACCACTGTGCTCTTTTACACTGCTTAGCCTAAGCCCTATTGGGGAGAGAGAGAGGGAGAGAGAGAGAGAGAGACAGAGAGAGAGAGACTTCAAGAGCCCCTGTGCTCTTTTACACTGTTTAGCTTAAGCCCTTTTGGGGAACGAGAGAGAGAGAGACAGACAGACAGACAGGCCGACAGACAGACAGACAGAAACTTCAAGAACCACTGTGCTCTTTTACACTGCTTAGCCTGAGCCCTATTGGGGAGAGAGAGACAGAGAGAGAGAGAGAGAGAGAGAGAGAGAGAGAGAAACTTCAAGAACGACTGTGCTCTTTTACACTGCATAGTAGCCTACGCCTTTTGGAGAGAGAGAGAGAGAGAGAGAGAGAGAGAGAGAGAGACAGACAGACAGACAGACAGAGAGAGGGAGAGAGACAGACAGACAGACAGAAACTTCAAGAACCACTTTACTCTTTTACACTGCTTAGCCTAAGCCTTTTGAGGAGAGCCTTACCTTATTGCATTATTTTTTGTTTGGGTTCCCCCAGGTCCCTCTGTGTGAGGCACCTCGTATACCAACCAGAGAGTTGCTAATGCATCTTCCGGTGTATTTTGCATCTTCCAGTCTTGGATGGTCTGGGATGCATCTTGGGTATTTATCGAGCTTATTCTTAAACACATCTACGCTTACTCCTGATTTGTTTCTTAGTTGAGCTGGCAGCGCATTAAATAGTCGCTGCATTATCGATGCTGGTGCGTAGTTGATTAATGTCCTATGCGCCTTCCTTAGTTTTTCTGGTATAATTTTGGGCACTATTAATCTACCTCGGCTTGCTCTTTCTGATATTTTTAGCTCCATGATCTTTTCAGTAATTCCTTCTATTTGCTTCCATGCTTGTATTATCATGTAGCGTTCTTTTCTCCTTTCTAGACTGTATAGTTTTAAAATTTGCAGTCTTTCCCAGTAGTCAAGGTTCTTAACTTCTTCTATTCTAGCAGTAAAGGACCTTTGTACACTCTCTATTTGTGCAACATCCTTTTGGTAGTGTGCGTACCATATCGCATTGCAGTACTCGAGTGTACTAAGTACATAAGTTTTGTAAAGTATAATCATGTGTTCAGCTTTTCTCATTTCAAAGTGTCTGAATAACATTCCCATTTTTGCTTCACATTTAGCCAACAGTGTTACTATTTGGTCGTTGTATAACATATTCCTATTTAACATTACACCAAGGTCTTTAATTGCTTCCTTGTTTGTTTGTGATTGTCTCGTTATTAGGTCCCTTGTATGCATATACCATTCCTTCTCTCTGGTTACGGATCATTTTCCTTTTGCCTACATGTACACTGAATAGACTGGCCTATTCTTTACAGAATCTCCTCTGTCCTCATACACCTGACAACGCTGAGATTACCAAACAATTCTTCTGAACCCAAGGGGTTTACTATTGTACTGTAATTGTTCATTGGCTAATTTCCTCTTGGTAAGGGTAGAAGAGACTCTTTAGCTATGGTAAGCAGCTCTTCTAGGAGAAAGACACTCCAAAATCAAACCATTATTCTCTAGTCTTGGGTAGTGCCATAGCCTCTGTACCATGGTCTTTCACTGTCTTGGATTAGAGTTCTCTTGCTTGAGGGTACACTCGGGCACACTATTCTATCGTTTTTCTCTTCCTCTGTTTTTTTTTTTAATTTTCATAGTTCATATAGAAAATATTTATTTTGATGTTATTACTGTTCTAAAAATCTTAAATTTTTTCATCGTTTCCTTTCCTCACTGGGCTATTTTCCCTGTTGGAGCCCCTAGGCTTATAGCATCCTGCTTTTTCAACTAGGGTTGTAGCGTAGCAAGTAATAATAATGATAATAATAATAATTATGAAAGTGTATGAGAGGGTAATAAAAAAGAAAATAATGAATCATTTGGTTAAAAATAATTTGTTTAATGTAGGTCAACACGGTTTTGTGACCGGGAAAAGTACACAAACCCAACGGAGAGCACACTATGAAAACAAATATAAAAATATGATAAATGAAAAAGACACAGATGTGATCTATCTAGATTTTGCAAAAGCCTTTGACAAAGTAGAACATAATATATTAGAAAAAAAATGAGAAAGCATAATATTTTGGGAAAGATAGGAAAATGGATGAAAGAATTCCTGCAAAAAAAAGAAAACAGATAGTGGTTACAAATGACGAGAAATCAGATGAAGATCAGGTAATATCTGGAGTGCCACAAGGTACAGTATTAGCTGTACTTCTGTTTGTTATTATGATCTCTGACATAGACTATGATGTTAAAAACTCTGTAGTGAGAAGTTTCGCCATGACACAAGAATAAGTTGAGAAATTACTTGTGATGAAGATAGGAACTCACTACAAAGAGATCTAAACAAATCATATGAATAGGCGGTGATAAATAGGATGGTATTTGACTCCGATAAATTCGAATCAATAAATTATGCAAACAGAGAAAGAATGGTATATGCATACAAGGGACCTAATAACGAGACAATCAAAAACAAGGAATCAATTAACGACCTTGGCGTAATGTTAAATAGAAATATGTTATGCAACAACCAAATAGCAACACTGTTGGCTAAATGTAAAGCAAAAAAGGGAATGATATTCAGACACTTTAAAACAAGAAAAGCTGAACACATGATTATGCTGTACAAAACTTATGTACGTAGTACACTCGAGTACTGCAATGTGATATGGTACCCAAACTACCAAAAGGATATTGCACAAATAGAGAGTGTACAAAGGTCTTATACTGCTAGAATAGAAGAAGTTAAGGACCTTCAATATTGGGAAAGACTGCAATTTTGAAGGCTGTACACTCCAGAAAGGAGAAGAGAACGCTACATGATGATACAAGCATAGAAGCAAATCGAAGGAATTACTCATGGAGCTAAAGATATCAGAAAGAACAAGCCGAGGTAGATTAATAGTGCCAAAACTATACCAGGAAAACTAGGGAAGGCGCACAGGACATTAATCCGCTATGCACCAGCATCGATAATGCAGCGACTATTTAATGCGCTGCAGCTCATCTAAGAAACATATCAGGAGTGAACGTTGATGTGTTTAAGAATAAACTCGATAAATACCTAAGATTCATCCTAGACCATCCAAGACTGTAAAATGTAAAATACACCGGAAGATGTATTAGCAACTCTCTGGTGGATATACGAGGTGCCTCACGCTGAGGGACCTGGTGGAATCACAAACATAGAATAAGGTAAGGTAAGGCTCTCTCTCTCTCTCTCTCTCTCTCTCTCTCTCTCTCTCTCTAAGAAATCTCTACTTTTGCCCAAGAAGGCTCTCTCTCTCTCTCTCTCTCTCTCTCTCTCTCTCTCTCTCTCAGAAATCCCTATTGTTTTCCAACAAGGATCTCTCTCTCTCTCTCTCTCTCTCTCTCTCTCTCTCTGTTTCTCTTAGAAATCCTAACTGTTATCCAACAATGCTCTCTCTCTCTCTCTCTCTCTCTCTCTCTCTCTTAGATAACCCTATTGTTATCCAACAAATCTCTCTCTCTCTCTCTCTCTCTCTCTCTCTTAGATATCCCTACTCTTATACAATAAGGCTCTCTCTCTCTCTCTCTCTCTCTCTCTCTCTCTCTCTTAGATATCCATACTCTTATACAATAAGGCTCTCTCTCTCTCTCTCTCTCTCTCTCTCTCTCTCTCTTAGATATCCATACTCTTATACAATAAGGCTCTCTCTCTCTCTCTCTCTCTCTCTCTCTCTCTTAGATATCCATACTCTTATACAATAAGGCTCTCTCTCTCTCTCTCTCTCTCTCTCTCTCTCTCTCTTAGCTCTTAGGAGAACTAACCCAAATTGAAATAATAGACAAATTAAAAATAAGTGAAACATGGTATTCCCAAGAGACTGGCAGTGATGACCAGATAAAGGGTTTCCAGACATATGGATCAGACTGAACAAATAGGAATCAAGGGGGAACCGCAATATATTGAAGAGACATAAAACAAAGAAAAGTCTGTGAAAATACAGCAACACCGAATGTGAATTGATTGCCGTAGAATTTGAACATAAAAAACTATTGAATATTGTAGTTTACAGAACCCCAAATACTAAGGAATTTGACATAATAATATAAAAAATAGATGACTGGAATATACTCCTATCTGGAGATTTTAACTTTCCTTTCGTGGATTGGAAAGAACGGATAGAAGAAAGTGGTTGTATATATACATGTGAAAAAGATAAGAGGCAATTTAAAAGCTTCAACATATGCTATTAGAACATTATATATAACAAATAAGCTACATTCCAACAAGAAAGGACAATGTCCTAGATTTACTATTTGTGAATGATGTGAATTGTGTTAAAGAAATAATAGTGTATTACAAGGGAATTTAAGACCACACTGTTATAGAATCAATAGTCCATTCCAAAGCAAGTGAATGCAGAGATAAATAAAGCACAAAACGATGGGAAGTATATGGAAAATATAATTTTTATATTAAGAATATAAAATGGTCAGAAATTAATGAAAAAATTAACAAAGATTGGAAAAATGTATTCGTAAGTGATAATAGACAGGTAAATACGGATATACTGTACAAAATACAGGAGACAATTGTTGAAAAATATGTACCGAAAAAAAATAAACATCATACAAGCATACCAAGAGACAGAAGGGACTTATTTCAGAAAATTAAAAAGTGGAAGAAAAATCTTGCAAAAAGAAAAAATATATAGAAAATAGTGGAAATTAAAAGTAAGATAGAAAGAGCAGAAGAAAAGATTATGTAATCGAAAGAAAATTTAAAAAAGGACTTTGAAGAAAGGACACTTCAAGATATAAAAAAAAAACAAAGTACTTTACTCATATGCAAAAAAGATGAATAAAGGAAGATTAGAAATAGGCCTCTAAGAATTGAAGCACGGTTAACCAATAAAAAAAGAAAATATGCAACATATTAGCAAAAAAAATATAAGAGTGAATTCACGCCAAGAATTGCGAATGCGAATAATGAAACAGAAATGAGAGAAGAAAATATTGAATATCTAACGGATATAGATATAAATGAAGCAGATATTGTGCAAGCTATAAGCGAAATTAAAAATGGATCGCCGGCCGAGTCAGAAGGAGTTCCAGCGAATTAAAAAAAAAAAAAAAACTGTACACACTATCGCAAAGCCACTTGCAATACTGCTAAGACAAAGTGTAGATATGAGCGAGATATATGTTAAACATAAATTAGCTTATATAACCCCTATATTCAAAAGTGGATCAAGACTAGAGGCAAGCAGTTATAGACCTGTTAGTCTATTATCACATATTATGAAAGTGTATGGAAGGATAATAAAAAAGAAAATAATGAATCTTTTGGTTAAAAATAATTTATTTAATATAGGTCAACACGGTTTAGTGCCCGGGAAAAGTACACAAACCCAACTGATAGCACACTATGAAAACATATACAAAAATATGATAAATGAAAAAGACACAGATGTGATCTATCTATATTTTGCAAAAACCTTTGACAAGGTAGACCATAATATATTAGCGAAAAAATGAGAAAGCATAATATTGTGGGAAAGATAGGAAAATGGGTAAAGGAATTTCTGCAAAACAGAAAACGGATAGTGGTTGCAAATGACAAGAAATCAGATGAGGATCAGGTGATATCTGGCGTGCCACAGGATACGATATTACTTCAACTGCTGTTAGTTATTATGATCTCAGACATAGACTGTGATGTTAAAAACTCTCTAGTGAGAAGTTTCGCCCATGACACAAGAATAAGTAGAGAAATTACTTGTGAT
Source organism: Palaemon carinicauda (assembly GCF_036898095.1). NCBI lineage: Eukaryota > Metazoa > Arthropoda > Malacostraca > Decapoda > Palaemonidae > Palaemon > Palaemon carinicauda. The sequence continues at coordinate 132,654,563 of NC_090740.1, read as the reverse complement.
GAAGATAGGAACTCACTACAAAGAGATCTAAACAAATCATATGAATAGGCGGCGATAAATAGGATGGTATTTAACTACGGTAAATTCGAATCGATAAACTATGGAAACAGAGAAGGAATGGTATGTGCATACAAATGACCTAACAACGAGACAATCACAAACAAGGAAACAATTAAAGACATTGGTGTAATGTTAAACAGGAATATGTTATGCAACGATCAAATAGCAACACTGTTGGCTAAATGTGAGGCAGAAATGGGAATGATATTCAGACACTTTAAAACAAGAAAAGCTGAACACATGATTATGCTTTACAAAACTTATGTACGTAGTACACTCGAGTACTGCAATGTGATATGGTACCCACACTACCAAAAGGATATTGCGCAAATAGAGTGTGCAAAAGGGCCCTACACTGTTAGAATAGAAGTTAAAGATCTTGACTTCTTAGAAATACTGCATTTTTTTTTAATTAAACGTTCTAGAAAGGAGAAGAGAATGCTACATGATAATACAAGCATAGAAGCAAATCGAAGGAATTACAGAAAAAACCATGGATCTAAAGATATCAGAAAGAGCAAGCCGAGGTAGATTAATAGTACCAAAAACTATACCAGGAAAACTAAAGAAGGCACACAAAATATTAATCCACTACGCACCAGCATCGATAATGCCGCGACTATTTAATGAGCTGCCACTTCATCTAAGAAACATGTCAGGAGCGAGCGTAGATGTGTTTAAGAATAAGCTCGATAAATACCCAAGATGCATCCCAGACCATCCAAAACTGGAAGATACTCTCAGGCACACCTTTCTATCTGTTTCCTTTCCTCACTGGGCTTAAAGCATCCAGCTTTTACAATGTGCGTTGTAGCTTAGCTAATAATAATAATAATAATAATAATAATAATAATAATAATAATAATAATAATAATAATCATCATCATCATCATATCCTCCTGCGCTCATTGACACTAAGGATCTCGGTTAGATTTCTCTAGACGCGTCTATCTTGGGGTCTTAATTTGATACTTCTCCATTCATCATCTATTTCGCGCTTCATACTCCTCAGCCATGTCGGCCTAGGTCTTCCAACTATTTTGATCATCATCATAATAATAGTAATAATAATAATAAATAATAATAATAATAATAATCAGAAATCGTTCCTATGAATTAAATGCCGCTGAGGCAAAAATTGTGTAACTCTATCAAGCAAAGCACTGCTTTTCTTCTAACTGGCGAAGGCAGACTAAAAAAAGATAGATATTGGGTGGTTGAGTTTAGATAGTTTGGCACTTATTTGGAGGAGGTAACATTTTGCATGTCATTTTTCTTTCAATTTTAGACTGTAAAGAAAGTTACAGTTTTTTTCTGATTTACTAAAATAGGTTCCACTTTGCAACCAGATGGAATAAAATATGTCTCAGGATAAGCCATTAAACCAAAATATGTCTGAGGATAAGCCATTAAACCAAAATTAGTCTAAGAATAACTTATTAAACCAAAATATGTCTGAGGATAAGCCATTAAACCAAAATTAGACTAAGAATAAGTTATTAAACCAAAATATGTCTGAGGATAAGCCATTAAACCAAAATATGTATAAGGATAATCCATTAGACCAAAATTAGTCTAAGAATAAGTTATTAAACCAAAATATGTCCGAGGATAAGCCATTAAACCAAAATATGTCTGAGGATAAGCTATTAAACCAAAATTAGTCTAAGAATAACTTATTAAACCAAAATATGTCTGAGGATAAGCCATTAAACCAAAATATGTCTGAGGATAAGCCATTAAACCAAAATGTGTCTGAGGATAAGTCATTAAACCAAAATATGTCAGAGGATAAGACATTAAACCAAAATATGTCTGAAGATAATCATTGAACCAAAATATGCCTGAGGATAAGTCATTAAACTAAAATATGTCTGAGGATAAGACATTGAACCAAAATTTGTCTAAGGATAAGTCATTAAACCAAAATATGTCTGACGATAGGCCATTAAACCAAAATATGTCTGAGGATAAGCCATTAAGCCAAAGTATGTCTGAGGATAAGTCATTAAATCAAAATATGTCTGAGAATAAGCCTTTAAACCAACATTTGTCTAAGGATAAGACATTAAACTAAAATATGTTTGAAGATAAGCCATTAAACCAAAATTTGTCTTAGGATAAGTCATTAAACCAAAATTTATCTGAGGATAAGTACTTAAACCAAAATATGTCTGAGAATAAGTCATTAAACCAAAATATGTCTGACGATAGGCCATTAAACCAAAATATGTCTGAGGATAAGTCATTAAACCAAAATATGTCTGAGAATAACCCAGTAAACCAAAATTTGTCTAAGGATAAGTCATTAAACCAAAATATGTCTGAGCATAAGCCATTAAACCAAAATATTTCTGAGGATAAGTCATTAAACCAAAATTTGTCTGAGGATAGGTCATTAAACCCAAATATATCTGAGGATTAACCATTAAACCAAAATATGTCTGAAGATAAGCCATTAAACCAAAATTTATCTGACAATAAGTCATTAAACCAAAATATGTCTGAGGATAAGCCATTAAACCAAAATATGTCTGAGGATAAGCCACTAAACCAAAATTTTTCCAAGGATAAGCCTTTAAACCAAAATATGACTGAGGATAAGCCATTATACCAAAATATGTCTGAGGATAAGTCATTAAACCAAAATTTGTCCGATGATAAGTCATTAAACCAAAATATGTCTGAGGATAAGTCATTAAACAAAATTATTTCTGAGGATAATCCATTAAACCAAAATATGTCTGAGGATAAGTCATTAAACTAAAATATGTCTGAGGATAAGTCAATAAACCAAAATTTGTCTAAGGATAAGTCATTAAACCAAAATATGTCTGAGGATAAGTCATTAAACCAAAATATGTCTGAGGATAAGCCATTAAACCAAAATATGTCTGAGGATAAGCCATTATACCAAAATATGTCTGAGGATAAGATATTTTACCAAAATTTGTCTGATGATAAGTCATTAAACCAAAATATGTCTGAGGATAAGTCATTAAACAAAATTATTTCTGAGGATAATCCATTAAACCAAAATATGTCTGAGGATAAGTC
>NC_090740.1:132638946-132643946 GCF_036898095.1 Palaemon carinicauda | reverse complement strand
CACAAAGAAATGACATAAGGAAAATGAACTTCAAAATCCTTTTTAAGCTCTCCCTATGAAATCATTTTAAACTAACCCCAGCGAATGTTACCGTTAGGCCTACACCCAAGAATTTCATGGTGAATGGTTCAACAATCGTCCTATGTCAGTTGAATGCAAATTTCATACCATTTGCATTTTGCATTGTATTAGCTCACCAATCATATTCGAAGTTATTTCCATAGAGGTCCCATATATATCCTGCAGAATTGGAAAATGATTATATATATATATATATATATATATATATATATATATATATATATATATACATATATATATATATATATATATATATATATATACATATATATATATATATATATATATATATATATATATATATATATATATAATATATATATATATATATATATATATATATATATATATATATATATATATATATATATATATATATGTATATATATACATATATATATATATATATATATATATATATATATATATATATATATATATATATATATATATATACAGAGAGAGAGAGAGAGAGAGAGAGAGAGAGAGAGAGAGAGAGAGAGAGAGAGAGAGAGAGAGAGAGAGAGAGAAATATGTATGGCTTATTTGAATATGAAAAACACGTAAAAATGTGCAAAATTTATCATTAATTGAATGCCAAGTAACAAACTACCAATTAGCTACGATGGTGAAGATGGGTTGATTTCAATTCTAAGTAAAAAATACCTGAATTCGACAGGTATAAGTACAGAAGAATTGTCATTGACTTTTATCTTTCTTCGTGGCCAAGTGGCTTAGTCACTGTCTATACAAGCTTGCCGACCAGGGTTCGATTCCCGGCCGGAGCCAAGCTCTTGTCTTTGTGTGATTTCGCCTGGGGCTCTGATCCCGAGGTCGTTAAGAGAATCCAGACATTAATGTATCAAAAATATATATGGCTTATTTGAATATGAAAAACACGTAAAAATGTGCAAAATTTATCATTAATTGAATGCCAAGTAACAAACTACCAATTAGCTACGATGGTGAAGATGGGTTGATTTCAATTCTAAGTAAAAAATACCTGAATTCAACAGGTATAAGTACAGAAGAATTGTCATTGACTTTTATCTTTCTTCGTGTCCAAGTGGCTTAGTCACTGTCTATACAAGCTTGCCGACCAGGGTTCGATTCCCGGCCGGAGCCAAGCTCTTGTCTTTGTGTGAGTTCGTCTGGGGCTCTGATCCCGAGGTCGTTAAGAGAATCCAGACATTAATTTATCAAAAATATGCATGGCTTATTTGAATATGAAAAACACGTAAAAATGTGCAAAATTTATCATTAATTGAATGCCAAGTAACAAACTACCAATTAGCTACGATGGTGAAGATGGGTTGATTTCAATTCTAAGTAAAAAATACCTGAATTCGACAGGTATAAGTACAGAAGAATTGTCATTGACTTTTATCTTTCTTCGTGGCCAAGTGGCTTAGTCACTGTCTATACAAGCTTGCCGACCAGGGTTCGATTCCCGGCCGGAGCCAAGCTCTTGTCTTTGTGTGATTTTGCCTAGGGCTCTGATCCTAAGGTCGTTAAGAGAATCCAGACATTAATGTATCAAAAATATATATGGCTTATTTGAATATGAAAAACACGTAAAAATGTGCAAAATTTATCATTAATTGAATGCCAAGTAACAAACTACCAATTAGCTACGATGGTGAAGATGGGTTGATTTCAATTCTAAGTAAAAAATACCTGAATTCGACAGGTATAAGTACAGAAGAATTATCATTGACTTTTATCTTTCTTCGTGGCCAAGTGGCTTAGTCGCTGTCTATACAAGCTTGCCGACCAGGGTTCGATTCCCGACCGGAGCCAAGCTCTTGTCTTTGTGTGATTTCGCCTGGGGCTCTGATCCCGAGGTCGTTAAGAGAATCCTGACATTAATGTATCAAAAATATATATGGCTTATTTGAATATGAAAAACACGTAAAAATGTGCAAAATTTATCATTAATTGAATGCCAAGTAACAAACTACCAATTAGCTACGATGGTGAAGATGGGTTGATTTCAATTCTAAGTAAAAAATACCTGAATTCGACAGGTATAAGTACAGAAGAATTGTCATTGACTTTTATCTTTCTTCGTGGCCAAGTGGCTTAGTCACTGTCTATACAAGCTTGCCGACCAGGGTTCGATTCCCGACCGGAGCCAAGCTCTTGTCTTTGTGTGATTTCGCCTGGGGCTCTGATCCTAAGGTCGTTAAGAGAATCCAGACATTAATGTATCAAAAATATATATGGCTTATTTGAATATGAAAAACACGTAAAAATGTGCAAAATTTATCATTAATTGAATGCCAAGTAACAAACTACCAATTAGCTACGATGGTGAAGATGGGTTGATTTCAATTCTAAGTAAAAAATACCTGAATTCGACAGGTATAAGTACAGAAGAATTATCATTGACTTTTATCTTTCTTCGTGGCCAAGTGGCTTAGTCGCTGTCTATACAAGCTTGCCGACCAGGGTTCGATTCCCGGCCGGAGCCAAGCTCTTGTCTTTGTGTGATTTCGCCTGGGGCTCTGATCCCGAGGTCGTTAAGAGAATCCAGACATTAATGTATCAAAAATATATATGGCTTATTTGAATATGAAAAACACGTAAAAATGTGCAAAATTTATCATTAATTGAATGCCAAGTAACAAACTACCAATTAGCTACGATGGTGAAGATGGGTTGATTTCAATTCTAAGTAAAAAACACCTGAATTCGACAGGTATAAGTACAGAAGAATTGTCATTGACTTTTATCTTTCTTCGTGGCCAAGTGGCTTAGTCACTGTCTATACAAGCTTGCCGACCAGGGTTCGATTCCCGACCAGAGCCAAGCTCTTGTCTTTGTGTGATTTCACCTGGGGCTCTGATCCTAAGGTCGTTAAGAGAATCCAGACATTAATGTATCAAAAATATATATGGCTTATTTGAATATGAAAAACACGTAAAAATGTGCAAAATTTATCATTAATTGAATGCCAAGTAACAAACTACCAATTAGCTACGATGGTGAAGATGGGTTGATTTCAATTCTAAGTAAAAAATACCTGAATTCGACAGGTATAAGTACAGAAGAATTGTCATTGACTTTTATCTTTCTTCGTGGCCAAGTGGCTTAGTCACTGTCTATACAAGCTTGCCGACCAGGGTTCGATTCCCGACCGGAGCCAAGCTCTTGTCTTTGTGTGATTTCGCCTGGGGCTCTGATCCCAAGGTCGTTAAGAGAATCCAGACATTAATGTATCAAAAATATATATGGCTTATTTGAACATACATATATATATATATATATATATATATATATATATATATATATATATATATATATATATATATATACATGTATATATATATATATATATATATATATATATATGTGTGTGTGTGTGTGTGTGTATTCATATATACAGATATATATATATATATATATATATATATATATATATATATATATATATATATATATATATATATATATATATATGTATATATATATATATATATATATATATATATATATATATATATATATATATACAAATTTGTATATATATTTACATATATTTATACAATATATATACATATGTATAAATTATATATATATATATATATATATATATATATATATATATATATATATATACATTCATATATATGTATACAGTATATGCTTATTATTATTATTATTATTATTATTATTATTATTATTATTATTATATACATATATTCATATATATACATACATATGTATGCATATTATTATTATTATCAATATTATTATTATTATTATTATTATTGCTTCGTTATCTCATACTTCATTAAATATTTCATCCCTCATAGTGGGTGCTATCTCTTCTCCATCATTGCCTCTTGCACCTTTATCTCATATTTTATTCATCAATTTATGCTTCATAGTGTGTTTTACCTCTTTTCCAACATTGCCTCCTTCTCCTTTATCTAATATTTCATCTAATATCTTATGCCTCATAATGAATATCACCTCTTTTCCAACTGTCCCAAGCTTCTGTTACAGCAGATAAATTATTTTCCATCTTGGAATATTAGAAAAATTTACAGTTACAAAATATCGTTTTGATATATGACCAAAGGATTCAGCCTACTAGCTGAGGTCGAATGGCAATTGTGATGCGGATGTGAACTCTGGTAGGTTTTATTACCTCATTTCACGGGACCTCAATATTTTCCACTGTGCAAAGTGTATTGTACCAAAAGAGGGCAAAATATCCCGTTTGCATACATATGTTCATTCGGTATATTATGTATTTACGTATACGTATTATATGTATGTATATATACATATATATGTATATATATATATATATATATATATATATATATATATATATATATATATATATATATATATATATATATACTGTATGTATATATGTATATATATATATATATATATATATATATATATATATATATATATATATATATATATGAAAAGAGAGAGAGAGATGAACGCCCGTGCGTAAGCAAGCTGGGATAGTTGCCGACCAATAGGAAAGCAGGATCTTATGGCGTCAGCTAGCATCTGAGTAGGGAGATAACCAATGGGTGAGCGGGAGGCTGTAAGTGAGTCTACCCAAGTTCAAAGTCTGGCGGGGCGCGCTTTTTAAAATTACTCTCGGCGAAGAGTTGGGATCTCATAAGGTTTTCGTATCCTGAGGCATAAAAATCTTCTAATCACTTTTCGCATCCTGAATTTTTCGTAAGCAGAAACTTTCGTATCCAGAGGTATCACTGTATATATATATATATATATATATATATATATATATATATATATATATATATATATATATATATATATATATATGTATGTATATATATGTAGTATCTATATATACATATATATTGAATTATCTATTTATGTACATACATTCATATACACATATTTGCATTTATATATAT
>NC_090740.1:132608946-132633946 GCF_036898095.1 Palaemon carinicauda | reverse complement strand
GACTACGTCCATACAAGCTGCCATTCCATAAGTGTTGGCTGAAACTTAAACTGAAAATATATTGTTTCAAATGAGGCCGTTCCAACCAGCGTTTTTCAGCTTTTTGTTTAAACGATCTCTTTGAAAACCGTACATTTTTAATTTCAAGCTTCAGCCCTTTCCAGCTTGGACCCAAGGTCTACATATACAGACTTTACTTGCAGCTACTTTCAAGTTATTGTTGGTCGATCATCAGCTGCTTGGAAATACTATTTCGAGCAAGCAGATTCCGTTATGGATGTTATTATACTTTTGCAAAATCACTTTTCTAAATTATATTCAGTTCAAATCATAGACTTATTATTATTATTATTATTATTATTATTATTATTATTATTATTATTATTTTTTTGTTTTTATTATTATTATTACAATTATTATTATAGTATTAATATCATCATTATTTTTATTATTATTATTATTACTATCATTATTATTATTTCTAGCTAGACTACATCCCTATTTGGAAGAGCAGGATGCTATAAGCCCAAGGGTTTCAACAGGGAAAGTAGCCCAGTGGGGAAAGTATACAAGGAAAAATAGAATATTCTAAGAACGGTAACAACATTAAGATAAATATTTCATATACAAGCTATAAAAACTTTAACAAAACAAGAGGAAGATAAATTAGATAGAATAGTGTGCCCGAGTATATCCTCAAGCAATAGAACTCTAATCCAAGACAGTGGAAGACCATAGTACAGAGATTACGAAACTACCCAAGACTAGAGAACAATGGTTTGATTTTGGAGTGTCCTTCTCCTAGAAGGACTGCTTACCATAGCTAACGAGTCTCTCCTACCCTTACCAAGAGGAAAGTGGCTACTGAATAATGACAGTGCAGTAGTTAACTTATTTTTCTATATAGGCTACTTAGTTTATTTTGTCGTAATGTTTCTTTTTGGACATTTCAGGTACCCAAATACAAAGCCATTTTACCACTTACCCATAACCCATCAAGAACAGAATGAAAGGTGAAAAAAACTCACGGAAAGAAACAACAAAAGGCTGCTTGAATTGTAGAAAATATTAGAAAAATTCTTTAGTAAATATATCTAATGGTATTAAAACCTCTAAGTACTCTTAAAAGATAATTTTTGTACCCTGCTTGGGTTATAAATAAAAAGTCATAAATAAACTAGAACTTATTAAAAAAATATTTGAAGAATCACTATCATTATCAAAGTTATAATCAAATTATCGTAACTGCCTTATTCCAGCATGAGATGATTTCTTATATGAAGTATGAAAATTCTTTTATATCTTCCATTATTTGTATAATTGATTTTCAAGCCTATTCTTAATAACAGTACTGCATGAATATCAAAAACAATTTTATATCAAAAAATATAAACCAACGACATTTCTAAATATGTTGGAAAGACCCACAAAATTCATTCAATCATGAAGCAATTTGTCCGGACTCTTCCATCATCTTGGCGAGGAACTCAGGAAAGTGTCAAGCACTAGATTCAGACGCAGAAGATCAATAGTTCTAATGTGTATAAGCAAAGAGGAAAGGAAATATATTTACATCTATGTTGTGTGCTTTTAATGGTAATAAAATACATTTTAGCTTTTCAACCCTAGTCCTAAATTAAACTGTCATCGTGTGTCAATATTCGAGACAACAAATGCATGGATTTCCAAGCTAAGATTGATTGACTGATTGATTTGAAGTTTTCTGGCATCCTGATATCGAAGGTCATTGACGCCGATACAAGCTTAGAGAGAGAGAGAGAGAGAGAGAGAGAGAGAGAGAGAGAGAGAGAGATTTTCTTTTCATACCAAGTAGTGGGTTGAGTTAGACTATTTTCTTTAGAGCCAAGCGTGCGTTAAAGGCATAATGGCCGCTCATGAATGGCAGAGGCAAGGGACAGTGACAATGCCCTATCAAGCAGGACAATGCCCTAGAGACTGAACATATATACATATGATCAGCGCCCAAGGGCTCCCTCGACGTAAGCTAGGACCAAGGAGGGCCAGGTAATAGCTGCTGATGACTCAGCAGATAGACATATAGGCTCCCCCAATCCCCCATCCTTAGCTCACAAGGATAGTGAGGTTGCAGGGACAAAAGAAACTAACGAGTTTGAGCAGGACTCGAACCACTGTCTGGTGTTCACCAGTCAGGGACGTTACCACGTCGGCCACCATAACCCTACTATGGAAAATTGAGCTTTATTGATTTTTCACACTTGATTAAGCCGGTTTGAAGGCCAGAAAAATCAAAAGAGGGCGAGAAAATAAATAAAAATATGAATCTTCTATTACAATTAAAATACATATATCATTATTGAATAAGGATTACCATTCCCCCCTTCCCACCCCCTCTCTCTCTCTCTCTCTCTCTCTCTCTCTCTCTCTCTCTCTCTCTCTCTCTCTCTCTCTCTCTCTCTCTCTCTCTCGCTCTGTGTATATATATATATATGCATATATATATACATATAAATTTATGAATATTTATATATATATATATATATATATATATATATATATATATATATATATATATATATGCATATATATACATATAAATTTATGAATATTTATATATATATATATATATATATATATATATATAAATTTATGAATATTTATATATATATATATATGTATATATATATATATATATATATATATATATATATATATATATATATATATATATATATATATATATATATATGTATATACATATATATATATACATATACATATACTGTACATATATACATATAGATATGGGTGACTGTAGTTGTCATGGGTTACTTAAATGCTAGAGTGGGCGCTGGAGAGGTAGAAGGTGTCATTGGGAAGTATGGCGTACCAGGTGAAAATGAGAGTGGTGAGAGACTGGTAGATATGTGTGTTGAACAAGAGATGGTAATAAGTGCTAGCTTTTTTAAAAAGAAAGATAAAAATAAGTATACATGGGTAAGAGTGGCAAATGGAAGAGTAGTAGAAAGGGCATTAATGGATTATGTGTTGATAACTAAAAGAATGTTTGGAAGATTGAAAGACGTGCACGTGTTTAGGGGTATGGCTAACGGTATGTCTGATCTTTTTTTGGTGGAAGGAAAATTAGTTGTAGCAAAAGAGTGGGGGAATAGAGTAGGTGGATGTAAAAAGGAGATAGTGGGGGTTGAAGAGCTAATAAAACCGGGGGTGAAAAGTAAATATCAGGAGAGGTTGAAAATGGCATATGACGAGGTGAGAGTAAGAGAAACTGGTAATTTAGAGGAGGAGTGGAAGTTAGCAAAAGAAAATTTTGTTTGGATTGCAAGTGATGTGTAAGGCAAGAAGTTTGTTGGAGGCAGCATGAGGAAGGGCAGTGAATGGTGGAATGAAGGAGTGAAGGTAAAAGTGGAAGAGAAAAAGAGGGCTTTTGAAGAATGGCTGCAGAGTAATAGTATAGAGAAGTATGAAAAATATAGAGAGAAAAATGTGGAAGTAAAGCGCAAGGTACGTGAGGCAAAGAGGGCAGCTGACCTGAGGTGGGGTCAGGGATTGGGTCAGTCATATGAAGAGAATAAGAAGTTTTGGAAAGAAGTGAAGAGAGTAAGGAAGGCTGGCGCAAAAATTGAAGAGACAGTGAAAGATGGAAATGGAAGGTCGTTAAAAGGAGAGGAGGCAAGGAAAAGGTGGGCGGAATATTTTGAAAGTTTGCTGAATGTTGAGGATAATAGGGAGGCAGATATAATTGCTGTTCCAGGTGTTGAGGTGCCAGTGATGGGAGATGAGAATGAGAGAGAGATTACAATAGATGAAGTGAGGAGAGCACTAGATGAAACGAGAGTAGGAAATGCATCTGGTATGGATGGTGTGAAAGCTGAGATGTTGAAGGAAGGGGGTGTGACTGTACTTGAATGGTTGGTGAGATTATTGAATATGTTTTGTGATGTCAATGGTACCAGTAGATTGGGTTTTTGCATGTATTGTACCACTATATAAGGGTAAGGGAGATGTGCATGAGTGTTGTAATTCAAGAGGTATTAGTTTGTTGAGTGTAGTTGGAAAAGTGTATGGTAGAGTAATGATTAATAGGATTAAGGATAAAACAGAGAATGCAATCTTGGAAGTACAGGGTGGTTTTAGAAGAGGTAGAGGTTGTATGAATCAGATTTTTACAATTAGGCAGATATGCGAGATATATTTAGCAAAAGGTAAGGAGGTGTATGTTGCATTTATGGATCTGGAGAAAGCATATGATAGAGTTGATAGGGAAGCAATGTGGAATGTGATGAGGTTATATGGAGTTGGTGGAAGGTTGTTGCAAGCAGTGAAAAGTTTCTACAAAGGTAGTAAATCATGTGTTAGAATAGGAAATGAAGTGAGTGATTGGTTTCCGGTGAGAGTGGGGCTGAGACAGGGATGTGTGATGTTGCCGTGGTTGTTTAACTTGTATGTTGATGGAGTGGTGAGAGAGGTGAATGCTCGAGTGCTTGGACGAGGATTAAAACTGGTAGGCGAGAATGACCATGAATGGGAGGTAAATCAGTCGTTGTTTGCGGATGATACTGTACTGGTAGCAGACACAGAAGAGAAGCTTGACCGACTAGTGACAGAATTTGGAAGGGTGTGTGAGAGAAGGAAGTTGAGAGTTAATGTGGGTAAGAGTAAGGTTATGAGATGTACGAGAAGGGAAGGTTGAATGTCATGTTGAATGAGGAGGTGGATCAGTTTAAGTACTTGGGGTCTGTTGTTGCAGCAAATGGTGGAGTGGAAGCAGATGTACGTCAAAGAGTGAATGAAGGTTGCAAAGTGTTGGGGGCAGTTAAGGGAGTAGTAAAAAATAGAGGGTTGGGCATGAATATAAAGAGAGTTCTATATGAGAAAGTGATTGTACCAACTGTGATGTATGGATCGGAGTTGTGGGGAATGAAAGTGATGGAGAGACAGAAATTGAATGTGTTTGAGATGAAGTGTCTAAGGAGTATGGCTGGTGTATCTCGATTAGATAGGGTTAGGAACGAAGTGGTGAGGGAGAGAACGGGTGTAAGAAATGAGTTAGCGGCTAGAGTGGATATGAATGTGTTGAGGTGGTTTGGCCATGTTGAGAGAATGGATGATGAATGCAAGAGTTGATGGGAGAAGTACAAGAGGAAGGCCAAGGTTTGGGTGGATGGATGGTGTGAAGAAAGCTCTGGGTGATAGGAGGATAGATGTGAGAGAGGCAAGAGAGCGTGCTAGAAATAGGAATGAATGGCGAGTGATTGTGACGCAGTTCCGGTAGGCCCTGCTGCTTCCTCCGGTGCCTTAGATGACCGTGGAGGTAGCAGCAGTAGGGGATTCAGCATTATGAAGCTTCATCTGTGGTGGATAATGTGGGAGGTTGTGCTGTGGCACCCTAGCAGTACCACCTGAACTCGGTTGAGTCCCTGGTTAGGCTGGAGGAACGTAGAGAGTAGAGGTCCCCTTTTTGTTTTATTTCTTTGTTGATGTCGGCTACCCCCCAAAATTGGGGGAAGTGTCTTTGGTATATGTATGTATGTATGTATATATATATATATATATATATATATATATATATATATATATATATATATATATATATATATATATATATATATTCGGTATTAAATACCATTGTGGTTGATATTTACATAGAATAAAATCACGAGTGTTAGTGATATATATTCATCATAAATAAAAATGTGGTACAAACTACCTAATCAGTTACCATGGTGGAGAAGGCTTTATTTCAAGTCTAAGAACAAATTCCGGAATTCGAGAGAGATATATACGATGACTTGTAATAAACTTATATTTCTCTTGATAGCTCTGATGGTAGAGTTCTCGCAGGCATGGTTTCTGCTTAGAAACATGGTTTCGAACCCTTGCCAAGCCAGAAGCATTCATCATAGATGAATTTCCAGTAGATATACATCCCCAAAGGTAGAGTTCGATATTAGATGCCATTGTGGTTGATGTTTATATGTACACTGTATGTGTTTATGTATATATCAAACTATATATATACATATAGATCTATATATATAAATATATATATATATATATATATATATATATATATATATATATATATATATATATATATATATGTGTGTGTGTGTGTGTGTGTGTGTGTATGTATTGTAATATTATTGCTATATATTTCTAAATTATTTAAGTTTTTATAGATGTATAAGGTTAAATATACTGTAGACTTAGTGTTTACTTTCGTTAATAGTTTGTCTTTTCTCTGGTGGTTATGTTAGTGTTTATAATGGACTAACAGCTGTTTTATATTTTCAAGTGGTGTGGATTACGTGGCTGCGCTCCTGCGTGAACGGAGTTTTGGATGGGCTTTTTTTGAGGATGGTTCCTCAGTGTGTTTCTGACCCGCCAACCTTGTAGGGCACGACATTTGCGATCGGATCCATATTATTCCTCGCCTTTGCAGAGTTACGTTGTGAAGCTGTTTAGCTTTTCTTGGATATCCTCGCTCTGCAACAAGGACTTTTATTCCACATATTGTGTACTGCCCTTGGTTCAGTAAAAGCCAAGGGGACCTCTCTGCCTCAAGGTAAAAATTTTGACCTTTATATTTGTGTGCCGGGCCCACGACCTGTAATCCTGGGCGGTCTTCATTATTGGACCATTAAGAAAAAAAAAAAAAAGACTTTTAACACCATTGTCTCGGATCCTTGTTTCCTGCCACCCGGAATAAGCCTCTAGCCGGGGAGTTTATTGTCCTCTTGGAGGAGACCCCTAGAAGTGTTTGAGAGATTTGTTAGGGATATTTAGTTTGTATTTGTTAGGATGTTCTTACTTTTCGTTGGCCTTCTCCTTTCTGGACCCTCTCTCCTTTTAGTATGTATGTGTTGATGACCTTTCTTTAATTGTGTAATTGTTTTCTTTTGCAGGGAGTTTAAGAGTGAGTGTGTATCATTTATTAATGTATTATTGTGGTTCAGGTGTTATTTCTGTCTAGTTATTATGTATTAAAATTAAGGAAATTTTTGTGGTATTTTCTTTGTCCCCTTGAGTTGACTTTGCACTCGTATTGATGTTTGGGTATTATTCCACCTTTAGTGGACTTAGTACTGTATGATGGTGAATACTATTTGATAAGTGTAGTGTTTTGAGTGGTGGTCAAAGCCAGCCATCACAAGTGGCGACCGTGACAGGACATTTCGTTCCTGAGTATTCACCAGTGTTTGTGCAAAGTTAATTCTTGGAGTAATTTTTCAGGCAGTGTATTTTCACCTCCTCGGTGTTGTTTTGTGTAAATTTAGTATTTTGTTTGAATAAGTAATCATTGTTGTTAACGTACTAGAACTCCTTAGAGGAGAGGGATGGCAAGAGAGGTTGGCAGAGTTAAATAGGGAAGACTTGGAAATTGTAGCAGAACATTTTGAATTGGAATATGATGTGTCCATAAGAAAGGGTGTATTGCTATTGCACATTTATGATTATATTAAAACTGTAAAGACAGGTGGGGAACAAGAGGTAAAACCGGATGAAGTAGTGTCTATAGAAATTTTGGATAAGCAGATTGTCCTGAGACAAATGGAATTTGAAATGGAAAAGTTTAAGGCAGGGGAAAGAGAAAAAGAGAGGCAGCATGAGATGGCCATGAGAAACCCAGGGTCTTTGTCCCCCGCCCATTCCCCAAATAGGTTAGTAACTCCTGCTATGAATTTATCGCAGGCTCTCAAATTTGTACCTAGATTTGAAGAAAATAATGTAGCAGAGTTTTTTGTGTCATTTGAGAGGATTGCAGCAAGGTTGGAGTGGCCCCAAAAGTATTGGACCACTCTTATACAAAGTAAATTGGTTGGAAGAGCTCAGATGGTATATGTAACGCTGGAGGAGGATCTATCAGCAGATTATGAGAGTGTGAAGGCTATTGTCTTGAAGGCCTATGAGTTAGTCCCTGAAGCTTATAGGCAACGCTTCCGGAACTTAGAAAAATGTAGGGAACAAACTTTTGTTGAATTTGCCATGGCGGAGGAACAGTATGCTAGCGATTGGTTCAAGTCCAAGGAGGTGGGAGATTTTGAGAAATTGAAGGAGTTAATGTTGGTGGAGGAGTTTAAGAGGTGTGTCCCGGATAAGCTGAAGGTCCACCTCGAAGAGTTAAAACTCGAGACCGTTCAGGAGGTAGCCATCGCTAGTGACGAATATTGCTTGTCTCATAAGAGTGAGTTAGGGGGAGTAACGACAAAGGTGAATTCTGGTTGGGTTAAGATGGGTAGGAATAATAATGCTAATCCTAATAATAATGCTAAGGTGTTTAGTAGAAATAATCAGGGAAGTAATAATAATCAGGGTAATGCTAATGATAATTTTTCTCCTAACCGAGGCAATAGGCCAAATATATACAATCCAGAAAAAATGAAAACATTGACGTGCTTCTTTTGCAATAAGAAGGGGCATGTAAAGAGTATGTGTTATGCGTTTAGAAAATCTCAAAATGCTAATATTAGGCCAGTGATGGGCGTGAAAGAGAGAGAGAGAGAACCTACCCCAACAACATCCGCTGATCAATGACTACCTAGTTGTTTTGACAGATATTTGTCCTTCGGTAGTGTCTCCTTCGCCAATTCGTCCGAGAAAAGACGAGTGCGTATTTTGCGTGATACCGGTGCAGCTCAGTCTTTGATTCTAAGGGAGGCATTACCTTGTAATTTTGTACCGAAAAGTGGTGAATTTGTGTTATTGGCTGGTTTTCCTGATTCCGAAAAGTCATATGCTATTGAAAATTTTAATTTAACCTGCTCTTCCTTTGCAAGGGATTTGAAATTGGCCATAGTTGATAAATTCCCGGTTAAGGAGGTTGATGTTGTGTTAGGGAATGATGTGGCTATGAAGAATAATAAGTGTCTGATATTGATAAACCCTGATAGTGAAGTAGCAGCAGTTACTCGTTCTAGTGCTAGAATTGTTGACGCTGCAGAGTCAACAATTGATGTAGATTTAAGTAGTTTAGATGGTAGTGATAGCCTAGCTGTAGACCTTGGAATGGTAACGGACACGTTAAATTGGACTACTGAAGAGCTAATCAAAGACCAGAAAAAGGAGTTTCAGGAACTCCCTATCGAGTCAGGGGAGGTGTCTGATATGACTGATCCCAAATTTAAGATAATTAATAATATTTTATATAGGTTGAGTAGGCCTATGGGGGTGGATAATGTTGATCATGAAATTGTGAAACAGATAATGGTTCCCTTTGGTTACAGGAAGGAGTTAATGTTATTGGCGCACGAAAGTGGTTTGGCCGGCCATTTTGGAATTCATGAAACTTCTTGCAAATTGTTAGGGAATTATTATTGGCCGAAGTTGAAGGCAGATGTAAAGAAGTTTGTCAATAGTTGTGATGTGTGCCAGAGGGTCGGTAAACCCAATCAGCGGATTCCAAAATCGCCTCTATGTCCTATTCCTGTAGTTTCCAAACCTTTTAAGGAAGTCATTATTGATGTGGTTGGACCATTACCGAAGACGCGTAGTGGTAATGAGTATATTTTGACAATCATGGATAGGATGTCTCGATATCCCGAGGCCATACCACTACGTACGATAAAAAGTGTTAAAATTGTAGATGTACTAATTAACTTTTTTACCAGGTTTGGGATGCCTAAAATTATTCAATCGGATTGTGGTTCTAATTTTGTTAGCAGGTATTTCAGAGATAAAATGGCAGAGTTAAATATAAAACATGTGACCTCTTCTCCATATCATCCAGAAAGTCAGGGAGCTCTGGAGAGATTTCATCAGACCCTGAAATCTATGGTAAAGAAATATTGTTTGATTAATGGTTCTGAATGGGATAAGGAATTACCTTATTTGTTGTTCGCTTTTCGTTCTGTCCCAAGTCAGTCTTTAGGTTTTTGCCTTTCAACCTTGTGTTTGGCCATTGTGTTCGAGGTCCTCTTGATGTGGTTCGTGAGTCTTGGGAGGGAGACGTCCCTGAGGTTAATTTATTGGATTATGTGCCTAATCTAGGCGATAAATTAACCAAGGCTTGGAAATTTGCGGGTGAAAATTTATTATGTAGCCAAAAAAAGAATGAAGTTCTTTTTTGATAGAAGGTCCAAGGCACGCGACTTTGCGGTAGGCGATAAAGTATTGGTTTTGTTACCCTTCCCAGGGAATCCATTGAAAGCTTTTTCAGGTCCTTGGAAAATTTTGAAAAAAGTAAGTGAAGTTAACTATTTAGTGGAGACACCTCAAAGAAGGAAACCTTTTCAATTGTGTCATGTAAATATGTTGAAGGCTTATATGGAACGGGAAAAAGTCATTCCTGTGGCAACCATTGGGAATACGGTAGATTCTGAGAACAATAACCATTTTTCTTTTTCAGAGGGGGAGGGTATTGATGATAATTGTTTTAATGGATGTGAATGGCGGCCGGATAACAGAAAGTCTTTGGAAAAATTTTCGGGAGTAATTTCACATTTAGGTAAGGAAGAACAAAGGTCTTTGAAAAATTTAGTATCTAATTATAAAGAATTATTTTCGGATGTACCGGGTAGGACTTCGGTCCTTGAACATGATGTAGAGGTAGGTAGCGCCACTCCTGTGAAACAATCTCCTTCCAGGTTGAATCCCTTCAAAAATGAGGTTGTAGCAAAGGAAGTGGATTATATGCTAAAACATGACCTAATTGAACCTAGTCAAAGTCCTTGGTCATTACCTGTTGTATTGGTAAAGAAATCCGACGGTGATTTCAGGTTATGTTTTGATTACCGTAAGTTGAATGAGTTATCTAAATCTGATTGTTATCCATTACCTCGAATTGAGGATTGTATTGATCGAATGGGGAAGGCCAAATACATTAGCAAATTCGATTTGTTGAAAGGTTATTGGCAAGTTCCTCTTTCAAAGCGGGCAAGGGCCCTGTCTGCTTTTGTAACACCACAGGGATTGTTTCAATGTAAGGTTATGCCGTTTGGTATGAAGAATGCGGCTGCCACCTTTCAGAGGTTAATGAATACTTTAGTCCATGGTTTAGAAGGATGTGTTGTGTATATTGATGATATTGTTATTTATAGCGATGATTGGGAAACCCATTTAAAACGTATTAGGGCACTATTTGAGGTGTTGAAAAATGCAAATTTGGTAATTAATTTAAAGAAAAGCGATTTCGCAAAGGCGAAGGTGGTATATTTGGGTCATGAGGTTGGTAATGGTAAAGTTGCTCCTAAGCAGGCCAATATCGAAAGTATTGAAAACATGGTAGTCCCTAAATGTAGGAGGGATGTCAGAAGATTCCTTGGTTGGAGTGGGTACTACCGAAGGTTTGTTAGGAATTTTTCGGATATAGCCGATCCGTTAACAAATCTTTTGAGAAAGAAGGTAGCATTTGTCTGGACGGATGAAACGCAAAGGGCTTTTGATAATTTAAAAAGAGTTTTAATCAATTTCCCTGTCTTGAGAGCTCCTAATTTTGACCTTCCTTTTTCTCTTGCCACGGATGCAAGTGACGTTGGTGTAGGAGCGGTGTTGTTGCAGAATGACGAGCAGGGAGTTTCTCATCCTGTCGCATTCTTTTCAAAAAAATTGTCCTCCGCCCAACGTAGGTATTCAACTGTGGAGAAAGAGACTCTTGCGTTAATATTCGCTATTAATCATTTTCAGGTTTATCTCTCCTCCTCAGATACACCTATTAAGGTCTTGACAGATCATAATCCCTTGACCTTCATCAGCAGATACAAGAATAAAAATCAACAATTGATGAGGTGGAGTCTCATGCTGCAAGAATGGAATTTAGAATTTTCACACATCCCAGGTAAAAGATAATATTGTTGCCGATTTTCTCTCTCGCAGCGTTGAATATTAGTTGATTGACAGAGGGCTATGCAGTTATTAAAGGTAGTATCTGTATCGTTCTAATTATGGTGTGTGTGCTGTTGAAGTGGGCACGTAGTGAGTAGAAGTAAATGTATATTCAAGATTTATTAATCATGGTTTGTTTACAGAAGACTATAATGTTTTGGGTATATTATATGGGATCTTTAAGGTTAAAAGGTGAGGGTGATCACTGGTACTTTCTAATGATTGATTAATTAGATGGGTCATGGGCTCACGGGTCTGTAGCACAACACAGCCGTTTTTTAGGCGCTACAGGCTGGTGTATGAGTGGTACCCTAGACTGAGATAAGGTTAATCTACTAAGGTTTAGAGGTGTCAGGTACGATAAGGTTTATAATAAGCTAAGAAAAGAGATAGGCACTAATCTGGTATTCTGTATTTTCAGGCTAATAAATACGCTTCATCGAGTTTGTTTGTTTGTTTGCGCAGGGGAGTCTTGTGGTGGTCTTCTCTGTGTCGTTCGGTGTGTGTGTATGTATTGGACACTATGGTGATAAGTGTGATATATAACACTGAAATAGACAGTGGTTTTTGTGATCAACATTTATTGGTAGTGAGTGATGTGTATCCCTGAAAATGAACAGTGTATCGAGTGTGGAAAAGGTTATAGCTTTTGGACTATATATACAGAATCCGGTTGTTAGTGCAATGACTCTTAATTAAGTTTATTAACGATATGAGTGATGTGAAATTTTTAGGTTGGGTACCTATTTATCAGATGGTGATGTTTTGGTTTTCTGGTTTTGGAAAGTTTACTTGTGATTAATTTAGGTTTAAGATTTTTTTAGTATTGGTTATATATTGCTATCCTTGTGAGCTGCAAACCTTGGTACTTGCCCCCCTCTTTCCTTTTGTTTGTCATGTTTTTGCAGTTTGTTTAATAATTATTTTTGAGTGTTGGTTTAATATTTAGAATTTTTGAGTGTTGGTTTAATATTTCATTATGTGATAACCTGTATGTTGTAATTCAAATCACTTTAAAAAAAAAAAATTGGGGAATTTTTTTTTTTTTTGGTTGGGTGAGGAGGTGTAATATTATTGCTATATATTTCTAAATTATTTAAGTTTTTATAGATGTATAAGGTTAAATATACTGTAGACTTAGTGTTTACTTTCGTTAATAGTTTGTCTTTTCTCTGGTGGTTATGTTAGTGTTTATAATGGACTAACAGCTGTTTTATATTTTCAAGTGGTGTGGATTACGTGGCTGCGCTCCTGCGTGAACGGAGTTTTGGATGGGCTTTTTTTGAGGATGGTTCCTCAGTGTGTTTCTGACCCGCCAACCTTGTAGGGCACGACATTTGCGATCGGATCCATATTATTCCTCGCCTTTGCAGAGTTACGTTGTGAAGCTGTTTAGCTTTTCTTGGATATCCTCGCTCTGCAACAAGGACTTTTATTCCACATATTGTGTACTGCCCTTGGTTCAGTAAAAGCCAAGGGGACCTCTCTGCCTCAAGGTAAAAATTTTGACCTTTATATTTGTGTGCCGGGCCCACGACCTGTAATCCTGGGCGGTCTTCATTATTGGATCATTAAGAAAAAAACAAAAAAAAAGACTTTTAACACCATTGTCTCGGATCCTTGTTTCCTGCCACCCGGAATAAGCCTCTAGCCGGGGAGTTTATTGTCCTCTTGGAGGAGACCCCTAGAAGTGTTTGAGAGATTTGTTAGGGATATTTAGTTTGTATTTGTTAGGATGTTCTTACTTTTCGTTGGCCTTCTCCTTTCTGGACCCTCTCTCCTTTTAGTATGTATGTGTTGATGACCTTTCTTTAATTGTGTAATTGTTTTCTTTTGCAGGGAGTTTAAGAGTGAGTGTGTATCATTTATTAATGTATTATTGTGGTTCAGGTGTTATTTCTGTCTAGTTATTATGTATTAAAATTAAGGAAATTTTTGTGGTATTTTCTTTGTCCCCTTGAGTTGACTTTGCACTCGTATTGATGTTTGGGTATTATTCCACCTTTAGTGGACTTAGTACTGTATGATGGTGAATACTATTTGATAAGTGTAGTGTTTTGAGTGGTGGTCAAAGCCAGCCATCACAGTATATATAAGTGTGTGGGTGTGTATATATATATATGTATATATATATATATATATATATATATATATATATATATATATATTCATTTATTTTATATATATATATAATGTATATATATACATATATATATATATATATATATATATATATATATATATATATATATATATATATATATTCATTTATTTATTTATATACATGGGCGTGTGTATATACATATATACATATATATATATATATATATATATATATATATATATATATATATATATATCTACACATATAGATATATATATATATATATGTATATATATGTGTGTGTGGGTGTGTATATATATATATATATATATATATATATATATACATATATATATATTATATATTATATATATATATATATGTGTGTGTGTGTGTGCATATATATATATATATATATATATATATATATATATATATATATATATATATATATATATATATATATATATATATATATATATATATATATATATATATATGTGTGTGCATATATATATATATATATATATATATATATATATATAATTCTTGTTAGAAGAGAGTAGCTTAATAAACAAATCAAATACCTTGTATAATTACTTTCACAAATGTCATTTATGAATAAAATCTCTATGGGAATATTCCAAATTACTGGAATTTCCCAAGCGACGTTTCCTGGAATCTATTTATTCTTATGAATAGATATCTACAAGTTACATCTCTTATTCTGAAATATAAGTATACTGTATTAAGAAGAATATGCCACTAGGAGTATAAAGCAAAGACAATGAATGAACCAAATATTTAAGTATTTCAGAAATAATTTTCATTGAAATACACTTTAAATTTTGCCGTAAAAATCAATAAATTCCTAGAATAAATGTTCTCAAGCTTTTGCTGTTTTTAAAAAACGGATATTTGACTTAAAGGAATGATATAACGGTCACCAACCCGTAAAAAGTAATAACAAAGTAGGGTAAAAATTACGGTCGCCTATATTTTACTGAAATACGGCTGTGAACTGTATATTTCTACCATTTTAAAAACAGATATATTGACATTAACAAATAATAATAATAATAATAATAATAATAATAATAATAATAATAATAATAATAATAATAATAATCAAATATAAAAAGAAATACTGAAATAACAACATTCCCATTTCTACGCAGAGGTTATACTTGTGAACTATTTTTATTGCCTTTCGCTCCCAAGAAAACAAAAATTCCTTATCTTTTCCCAGAACTTTCTGTGTTTATCTCGGTCGTCAGCGATAAGGAGTAACAGGAAATTTCTTATCATTTTAAAAATTGATAACCAAAGATACAGTGTGTCTTCCGTGCGTACACTGTAAAAAAAAAGTGATTTTGATTGAAAATTCTCCGTAAAATATACTTCCCTCAGCTGTATTTCAGTAAAAAACAGGCGACCGTAATTTTACCCTACTTTGTTATTACTTTTTACGGGTTGGTGACCGTAATATCACGCCTTAAGCTACAGCCCTTTTTGTAAAAGCAGGATGCTATAACCCCGGGGGCTCTAACAAGGAAAATAGCCCAGTGAGGAAAGGACACGAGGAAAAAGAAAATATTCTAAGAACAGTAACAACATTAAAATAATTATTTCCTATATAAACTATAAACACTTTAACAAAACAAGAAGAAGAGATAGAATAGTGTGCTCGAGTTTACCCTCAAGCAAGAGAACTCGAGCCCAACAGAGTGGATGAACATGGTACAGAATCCTTGAATCATTCATCAGCAAATTCGTAATCGCTAACATCTATAAAATATGATCCAATTATCTAAAAGAATTATCAGACTTAGGAAGATATTGAATTTAACCTCTCTCAATTTCATAAGAGGATTCCGCAATTATAATATAATGGCGGGATATATTATTTTCTTATATACATTTTAATGTTGTTTTTTCTTCTTAAATATTTCATTTTTCCTTGTTTCCTCTCCTCACTGGGCTATTATCCTTATTGGAGCCCCTGGGCTTGTAGTATCCTACTTTTCCAACTAAGGTTGTACCTTGGCAAGTAATAATAATAATAATAATAATAATGATAATAATAATGATAATACTAATAATAATAATAAAGCAAGTATACAACATCTTACAGGTCTCGAACAAGTCTCAACATCGACAATTGTTTACCTACTTGAGAGGGAAATCACATTTCCTTCCAGTCTTGCGAGTTATAGAACTTTAACCGAAAAACACTAAGTTTACATCTTTGGCGTAGACAGCCAATATAATTTGAATTTGATTACGTATTTAACGATAGAAACTACATTAAATAATAATAGTACCGGCCAGACAGTACTTCATTGGATCCTTCTCTCTAGTTACGGTTCATTTTCCCTTTGCCTACACTTACACCGAATAGCCTGGTCTATTCTTTATTTATTTTCTTCTGTCTTCATACAACTGACAACACTGAGATTACCAAACAATTCTCTCAAGGGATTAACTACAACAATATAATTGTTCAGTGACTACTTTCCTCTTGGTAAGGGTAAAAGAAACTCTCTATCTATGGTAAGCAGGTTATCTAGGAGAAGCACACCCCAAAATTAAACCATTCTTCTCTAGTCTTGGGTAGTGCCATAGCCTCTGTACCATGGTCTTCCACTGTCTTGTGTTAGATTTCTCTTGCTTGAGGGTTTACTCGGGCACACTATTCTATCTTACTTTTCTTTCTCTTGTTTTATTAAAGTTTTTTTAGTTTAAATATGATAAATCTATTTTAGTCTTGTTACTGTTCTTAAGATATCTTATTTTGATTATTAATTACTTCTTTTATTTCTTTGTTCCCTAACATCACTGGGCTATTGTCCCTGTGGGAGCCCTTGGTTTTATAACATCTTGCATTTCCAACTAGGGTTGTAGCTTGAAATTAATAATAATAATAATAATAATAATAATAATAATAATAATAATAATAATAATAATAATAATAATAATAATAATAATAATAATAATAATAATAATAATAATAATAATAAGTAGTAGTAGTAGTAGTAGTAATACCCATCGTCATTTCTCATTCCTCCGAGCCAGGCTCATTGAATGCTCTCTGTGGCTGGAAGAAATATGAAGACAGGATGAAGGTTCTGAAGTTCGAATTTCATAAAAGGATGTATTTCTTTACATTTAGGCGATATGGACTGCCTTCCCCGTTTTCTGTGGAAGGGGGGGGGGCGGATTTGAATAGGTTTCCTCATCTCTCGTCAGGTAATAAGCGTCAGTAGTTCTCTATAAAGATGGTTACCCAATCCCCTCCTAGTATAACTTGTTTAGCCATGTGGATAAAATGTAGCATTCCTTGATTAGCTACGTGAATAAAATGTAGCATTCCTTGTGTAGCCACGTGGATAAAATGAGAGCCTGGCTATCCATTGGTCAGTAGTTCAAACCCGTAAGGAGGGAGGTTCAGTTTGTCGTAATGATTCATCAGAATTTCTTCTGCTCTGCTTTTTTTTTTCTTCTTTTTGTATATGGAGTTTTTTATTATTCAAAAATATTATGTATGTTTATTTCATTTGAAATTTTCTGTATTTTTTATTGTCTTATAGATATGTGATATATGTGCATATATATACATATATGGATATATATATCTATAGATAGATAGATAGATAGATATACTGTATATATATATATATATATATATATATATATATATATATATATATATATATATATATATATACATGTATATATATATATTTGCATATATTTTATAGAATATTTAAGATTTTGAAATTACTTGAGGTATATTTATATAAATATATATATATATATATATATATATATATATATATATATATATATATATATATATATATATATATATATTGAGTAATTTCAAAATCTTAAATATTCTAAAAAATATATACTAATATATATATATATATATATATATATATATATATATATATATATATATGTGTGTGTGTGTGTGTGTGTGTGTGTGCGTGTTTATATATATATATATATATATATATATATATATATATATATATATATATATATATATATATATATATATATATATATATATATATATCACAGAACTGTAGTTGAGGAGAAAGGTTTAAAATGTGAAGTCTATTTATAGGAAATAGGAAGAAAAACTGAAAATAGATTAATAGTATGAAATCACGTGTAGCTAAATGAAAATTGTCAGACTGTTGAACCGGTCAGGATCCATATAATCTAAACACTACGTAGCGTCAGCAAATGTCTTAGAACATGAAGATTGAGATAATATTTTACATGTCACAGCTATTACAGTCTCTTTCCAAAGCAGTTTTTAAAAAGTCTAGGGTTTAGTTTTACAACAAAATAATATCGTGTTAGTTTCTTGATAGTCAACAATTTTCATTACGACGTTTCTATAATGTTTTTAGTTCACTAAACCCAAAGTGCATAAGTTATCTAAATTTGCCTTTTATTTGATTTCATATTACAGTTATGACACTGCATTTTGTAAAAATTATATGTTTTACGCCTTATTATATAAGAATTCCCCTATGTAATAGGAGAAAGACACTCCAAAATCAATCCACTGTTCTCTAGTGTTGGGTAGTGTTATAGCCTCTGTACCATGGTCTTCCACTATCTTGGATAAGAGTTCTCTTGCTTGGGGAACATTTTCTATCTGTTTCCTTATTTCATTTCATCACTAAGCTTGCAATGAGAATGTGTTCCATTAGTATTGGGATACGATGCCTGTGGTGAATAAAGTACAATTTAAAGGTTTAAAGGCCGCTCGTGAATGGCAGAGGCAAGAGACAGTGACATTACCCTAGCATGTAGGACAATGCCCTAGAGACTGACCATATAAACATATAGTTAGCACCCAAGCCTCCTATCCACCCAAACTAGGACCAAGGACTGCCAGGTATTGGCTGCTGATGACTCAGCAGGTAGACCTGTAGGCTCCCCCAAAACCCCCCTCCTTAGCTCACAGCCAAAGAAACTAACGAGTTTGAGCGGGACTCGAACCCCAGTCTAGTGTTTACCAGTCAGGGACGTTACCACATCGACCACCACAAGATGAGAGGATATTTAAGTCTTAGGATATTCTTTACTTCTAGACCTGAAGCTCTTGATGATCTTGGTCACAAAATAGCCTCAGACATATTTCATGACTTGATATTACTAAAAAAAATGTCTGGAAGAAAAAGATACTTTCCAGAAGATTTTCCTTTACATAAAAGGTGAAAGACGAAGATACATCTGGAAAAACCTTCAATGGAAATATACGTGATGGTTAAAAGTTATGATATTTTCGACATCGTACTCTCTCCTAAGATCTCTGGCTCGAAAAAAAAAAAAAAAAAATACTGCAAGAAAAATATTCTTTTCATCTTTATGCGTTCCGTCTCGCCTCCTGCCGATTCGGTAAAAACATTCGCATTAGTCGTAAACCTCAGAGTAAGAAAGACTGCGCTAGTTTAAGGTTTTTTATTTTAGAACTTTTTTATTTTATAATCTGTAAATTTTAAATATATCGTGCTGCATTATATCTGCATTAATTGAAATGTATGATCATAGATCAGGTAATGTATAATTAAAAAAAAAAAGTGTAAGGGTTTCTTCTTATAAGACTTTTCTTTTATAATCCATAAATTTTTAATATATCGTTCTGAATTATATCTGCATTAATTGAAATGTTTGATCTTAGATCAGGTAATGTATAATAATAAAAAAAAAAGTTTAAGGGTTTCTTCTTTTAAGACTTTTGTCTTCTATAAATTTTGAATATATCGTTCTGCATTAAAGCTGCATTAATTGGAATAAATGATCATAGATCATGTAATGTATAATACAAAAGTTTGTCGGTTTCCTCTTTTAAGACATTTTATAGTTCTAGAATATAACTGCATTAATTGAAATATATAATCATAGATCTGGTATTGTAATAGGACAATATTTATAAAATGTAATTTTATTATTATTATATTTGTAGCAATATTTATTTAAAATATATAAGGGTAACACAGATAACTTAACAAGCTCTCATAATTTTGAAATGAATAAATATTAATAAAATTGATAATACTTTCAAAAGATCTGTGATCTATGGGCGTGAAATTACAATTGGAATGAGTCGTCACTTTTTCTAGGCATGTTGTTAAAATGTGAGATTTTTAGTTTTTCTTGTTTCTTGTTTCATATTTCGCTCCATATGTTCTCCTTTGGGTTATTTATTTTCTCTTTTCGTTTTCCCACTGAGCTATTTACCGTGTTGGAGCCCTGGGGCTTATAGCATGTTGCTTTTCCAACTAGGATTGTAGGCTAGCAAGTAATTATTATTATTATTATTATTATTATTATTATTATTATTATTATTATTATTATTATTATTATTATTATTATTATTATTATTATACCAGTTTATTTTACAAAGTCAAGATACATTCATTAATTTTTACGGAATTACTAAGCAATGTATTATCAGCTCTAGGCAATCTTAGGTGTAGTTGTTAGACACATGAAGACATGCACTTAGGCAACTCAAAACAGATTTATATATCTTGCTCGGGAAATCCTACCAGAAAATAGAAAGATGAATTCACATTAAAATATTTTTGCTTATCTCCCACATCAACTGAAGAAATGTTTGTATCTAGGTGCTAAACCATACTAAGAGTTAAATATCCATCTGATAAGTCACAAGCAGCCATGTATGGCCCTCCCTGGTCTTACATGGGTTCTGATCATATGTATATATAGTCAGTCTCTAGAGCATTGTCGTGCTATTATTTATCATTATTAATTGCTAAGCTACTACCCTATTTGGAAAAGCAGGATACTATAAGCCTGTACCAACCGTGTGTCACACGATCGTACATAAATTATTTTGTATATATTATGCTTGTATCTGCGCTCTTCCCTCGCACTAAAAAGAACCAGAAAAAACATGTCTGTGTGTCGCCTATGTAACATTGTCACTTTCTCGAACATGCATTTTCCTGTTGCCTTGAGATTTTGTATATAAAGGAGAGTGTTCTTTAATAAACAACTCAGTTGATTGCTTCCTGCCTTTGAGTTCGCAACCTTCCCTACGGCACCGTCACATTGGTGAAGGGGCATGAGGGATAGGAAAAGTGAGAGCCGCAGCAGTTGATAGGGCCTTCTTTGCATTGCAGAAGGCTGCTTCTTGAAGGGAACCCCACTTCAGGTTGTATGGCTTGCCCTTGAGGGAGGCGTAGAGGGGAGCAAGACTGGCGGCAATGGCTGGCAGAAAACGGTGATAATAGCTGATCATGCCCAAGAATTCCTGCAGAGCTTTGACGATCAAGGGGGCGGGGAAGTTCTGAACTGCTGCTACCTTCTCAGGGAGGGGATGGACTCCTTCAGGAGTGATGCGGTGCCCTAAGAACGACACTTTGTTGGCGCCAAAGGTACACTTGTCGTACCGGACTACAAGGCCGTTTTGTTGCAGGCGGTCGAGCACGATGCGCAGGTGACGGAGGTGTTCCTCTTTTGACTAGGCGAACACAAGTATGTCATCCACGTAACATACACAGAAAGGGAGGTCCCCTAAAATGCCATCCATGAGACGTTGAAACGTGGCCCCAGCATTACGAAGGCCAAAACAGGAGTAATTGAAGGTGTATGTACCAAACGGAGTGGTGATGGCGGTCTTGGGGATGTCTTCTTGGTTCATAGGCACTTGATAATACCCCTTCAGGAGGTCGAGCGTAGAGAAAACCTTTGCTTTGTACAGGTAGGAGGTCACGTCGGCAATGTTTGGGAGGGGATAGTGATCCGGTTCTGTTTGCATGTTCAGGCGCCTGTAATCCCTGCACGGACGGAGGGAGCCGTCTTTCTTCAGAACGATGTGTAAGGGTGACGACCATGGGCTGGAGGCCTTTTGGCAAAGGCCCATTTCCTCCATTTTGGCGAACGTCTGTTTGGCGGCTGCCAATCGTTCCGGTGCCAGACGTCTGAATTTTGCGAAGACTGGGGGTCCCATCGTCTTGATATGGTGATAAATACCATGCTTGGCAGGAACCGTTGGTGTTTGGCGAAGTTCTGGACGGAAAACTTCCAGGTACGACGTGAGGAGGTGTGCGTAGTCATCCATGGGTGCGCTGATGTGGAGAGCAAGGTTAGAGGGGACGGGTTGAAGAGGTGTCGACAAGTACGAGTCTGCGTTAACCAATCGTCAGTGGGCGACATCGACCAGAAGGTGGAAATGAGAGAGGAAATACGCACCGAGGATTGGCATTGTGACGTCAGCAACGAGAAACTTCCAATTGAATTTACCGTCTCCGAACGATAATGTGAGGTTCTCGTAACCGTAGGTGGGTATCGCAGATCTGTTGGCAGCTGCCAAGCGGACGTCGGCAGATGTAGACAGATTACGTCGTGTCTTAAAGAGTTTCCTTGGCAAAAGAGAACGACAAGCACCCGTGTCTACCAAAAATCGCACGCCCGTTCCTGCATCCTGTAAAAAGAAAAGATTGGAAACACGGGAGGCCACCGCCACGAACGATGGCCTACTTACACGTTTTTTGGCCACTGACAATTCTCGGCACATTTCTTCGCGATTGCCCCGAATCTGAAGTGGTAGTAGCAAAACTGCGGCGGATGGGAGGCAGTAAGTGGCTGTAGAAGTCGTTTGTTGGGGCGCGAGCGATTGGTGGGTGGTGGGTGGCTTTGTCGCCACTTCAGTACGTCACGGGGTAGGCATGTATGTCCTACGGCATTCATGTCGGCTTCAGTTGACATTGAATAGGCATCCTCTTTGTCAGGGATGGAGGCGTTGATGGAGGTCTTGAAGTGGCTGTCCATAAGGGCGTCGGCTTTAGTCATCAAGTCCTTTATGGGTAAACTATCGACATCGGGTATGGCAGCGCGTATAGGTCCGGGTAAACGGCGTATCCAAAGGGCACGAAGTAGGTTCACCTCACGAGGAGAGCTGTCTGCGGTAGGTTGAAGGCAAGCGATACTGGTCATTTCCCTGAGGGCAAGCGAAGCCCTTTGGTCCCCCAACGGTTGTTGAGAGAGCTGAAAAAGCTTTGCTGTACGGGCGGCTGGCGATGGCAAGTACTGCTGCAGAAGGTATGTTTTGAGGGCGTCATATGCTATTGGGGTGTCTCCTTGTTGTGAACTCAAAGGCAGGAAGCAATCAACTGAGATGTTTATTAAAGAACACTCTCCTTTATATACAAAATCTCAAGGCAACAGGAAAATACATGTTCGAGAAAGTGACAATGTTACATAGGCGACACACAGACATGTTTGTTCTGGTTCTTTTTAGTGCGAGGGAAGAGCGCAGATACAAACATAATATATACAAGATAATTTATGTACGATCGTGTGACACACGGTTGGTACAAGCCCATGGGCTCTAGTTAGGGCATTGTCACTGTCCATTGCCTCTGCCATTCATGATCTGCCTTTATACCTTTAAACTTTAATAATCTTATTCCCTTCCTACAAATGAAGTTGCCAAGAATAAATTGTTGTTGCATGTGGTTTGAAAACATTTTTTTCTTATTTGCTTGTTATAGTCTCTTCCGTCATTACTTCAGTCACAACAATATGTTGCTCTTCATGTTTTCTCAAACTAGATTTTATTTCCGTCCCTTAGTCGTTCTCTATTTTATCTATTTTCCTTAATTTCTATATATTTTATGTGGATTTTCATCCCAACCCTTCTGAAAAATTGTATTTATATTATATTATTTCATTTGTTATTGCCAGAGAAGCAGAAGATGTTTTTAGTCTGTGCAAATTGATCAAAGGTTTCAGTGGTTCGTTAGCATAAGTTTTTTAACAGAATAAATTTATGACTTTTTTTTTCTTAGAATGAAATAATTCAATATCTTCTTTTCTATACGAAATGAAAAGACGAGTTCTTAAAAAATATTGTTATGAAATGAATATAGATCGTTTTACAAGATTACAAAAATGGGCAAAATAATATATTTTCTATATTCAATCAGTATGACCTTTAAAGGTTTACAGACCGCTCATGAATGGTAGGGGCAAGGGACAGTGACATTGCCCTACCAAGCAAGACAATACCTAGAGACTGACCATATATACATATGATCAGCGCCCAAGCCCCCTCTCCATCCAAGCTAGGACCCAGGTGGGCCAGGCAATGGCTGCTGATGACTCAGCAGATAGACATATAGGCACCCCTAAACCACCCCTCCTCCTTAGCTCATAAGGATGGTGAGGTTGCAGCGATCAAAGAAACTAACGAGTTTGAGCGGGCCTCGAACCCCAGTCTGGCATTCACCAGTCAGGGATGTTACTGCATCGGCCACCATAACCCTTAGTGATGCAGTCCTAAAATACATTATTTTAAGTATTGTTAAAATTTTCCTCTTCGCTGTTTAGTTTGAAGGTTTGGAAACAGCTGGTTTGATCCATGTCGCTCATTACTCTAGTTTCATAATCATTTTACAGCTGCAGCAAGAGTGAAAGTTACGTGTAATTTCATTGCAATCGAAATAGGGAAACATGGAACGAACGCTTTCAGATGACTGAAATTACTGCCAGATTCTGATGCCTTCATGATCTTGTCCAGCCTTCACCTAGAAGTACCTTTTTCTAATATCCCTCTTTATCTTCTTTTGTATATCCATTCAGCATTTACATTCAGTCATCATGCTTTTCTGCTCTCGGGAAATGCTTTTTTGTCAGATTTCTGATTAGTAAACTATTAAGTACCAGCTATTGATTTTATACAAATCCTGGCCAGCAAAGGAGTCTTTGCTTTAACAGCCTTTATAATGTTCACAATTCTTCCAGAATTTTAAATTCATCGGCGTCACCACAACCACTCACTACGCAGCCTCTATAAGGCCCTTCTTGTTGCATCAATCGATTGCCAATCTAGCATTTTTCCCTGAGTATATGCTCATCTTGAAAACTATGCATCTCTAAGGACTGCATTTCCATATTAGCAGCTTCCTTTTAGAGAGTTTATACATAGACTGCATGTTTTCATTAGTGCAGCATGAATATTCTGAAGCGCTAAAATAAGAAACGGATTTGTCTTGTCCTCTGTAAAATACACTGTTA
>NC_090740.1:132601446-132603946 GCF_036898095.1 Palaemon carinicauda | reverse complement strand
AAATTTGAATCCTATTACTTGAAAGGTGATAATTAAAATGTATGAAAATCAAAAAAGAACCCGAGTTTTCTTTAGTTGAAGTTCTGCTAAAACTAATTTCAGTGGAATAGAAAATATGAATTCTATAGAAACTGGAGAGGTTGAACTTCTGCTAGAAGAAAAATCAGTGGAATAGAAAGAAATATTCTGTATATAGAATGTGGAGGGTTGAAGTTCTCCTCGGAAAAAAAAAAAAAGTAATTGAAAACATGGTGTCATCAGGATGTAGATGAGTTGAAGTTCTGCTAAAAGATTTCATTAGATTAGAATAATTTAGAATAATTATGCAGTCTACGGAATTTGAAATTCTGCTAAAAAAGAAAAAAAGAAAAAAAAAAAGATGGAAGAATATGCAGTTTTCAGATTTTGGAGGGTTGACATCAATGAGATAACTAATAAACAAATTATGATATCGACAAAAACAATTCATTATTTAACATTTTCTGATTCTTGTTTATTCATATATAAATACCCTGGAAACTGTAGCATATTAGCTCGGATAACTATTGATATTAGTTTCAGAAATATATTTACTTTATAACAATGATTCTATAATCCAGAGAAAAATATATATTAAATATCAAAATAATAAATAAACATAGCGACACAAATATAATGAAACAAAAATAATTTCATGTGTGATGATATCAAAATGATGATAATCATCCTGACTATGATAAATGCACACAAATACACACAAGTGTATATATAGTATATATATATATATATATATATATATATATATATATATATATATATATATATATATATACATATATATATGTATATATATAAACATATATATATATATATATATATATATATACATATATATATATATATATATATATATATATATATATATATATATATATATATATATATATATATATATATATATATATATAAACAGACGCAAGTAGAAGGACATGTCTGAGACCTCTGTTCTGCAGTGAACTGAGATATATATATATATATATATATATATATATATATATATATATATATATATATATATATATATATATGTATATATATATATATATATATATATATATATATATATATATATGTGTGTGTGTGTATATATATATGCATATATATATACTTATACGGAAATGTAGAAACGCACAAGCAAGGGAACCCTCTCCGCCCTATTATCAGCCAGTGCCCTGCCCCTACATACCAGCTTGTAAAGAAACTGAACACCTTGCTTACACCCTATATTCCTAATAAATATTGTGTGACATCATCAGCAGAATTCCTGGAAAAACTGAAAAATTCCTCATGTGACAGAGTTATTGCCTCCATGGATGTCGAGTCCCTATTTACTAACGTTTTGTGAGTGAAACAATTGACTTCATAATGGACTGAGTTTATAGGGATACAACGACACTCAATCTCAACGTCCCCAAGGCCTCTCTCCGTGCATTGTTAGAAATATGCACAAAGAAAGCCCTTTTTACTACACATAAGGGCCATATATATATTCAGAAGGATGGCGTCGCTATGGGGTCCCCTTTAGGCATCCTCTTTGCTAATTTTAATATGGGAGTAGTAGAGGACAGTGTTTTTCAAAAAATCAGCAAACCAGACCTCTATGTGCACTACATTGACGATACTTTCGTAAAAACGGCCAATGTCGAGTGCATAGAAGAACTGCGACGCATTTTCGAGGAATGCAGCTCGCTCAGGTTCACCCTCGATCACAGCCTCCAAGGACATCTCCCCTTCCTTGAAGTCCTTGTAGAGACAAACAATAATACCATCCATACCAGGTTGGCTAGCTGTCAGCGATCAGACTTAATGCTCCTCCATCACCAATCCATTTTGGCCAGCGTGGCGAGGAAAATGGCCAAACCCCAGTTTGAGGCCTTTATCTTACAGTGGACTAGAAAAAGCTGCATTTGTTGTTAATAAGGTTCAGACTCACTACCTGCACGAAACAAAGTCCATTGATGCTCAAAATATATGTTTTGAATCAAATCTATAAATTCCAAAACACCGACTCTAGTAATAAGTTGCCTAGACTAGAATCTCCCATATTACATAATTGTTCAAATATTTTACAAACAGGATTCCCAGATGAAATCCTATTAGTAACTTAGCATAGTGTATGGTCTTCAATATACGTGGGAATTTACATTTACCGAAACGCTTGTTACGTAATGAACATTAGTGCAACATCCGATCTATTATTAGTTCCCAGAGTCCATACGAATGGTTTACAGTCAGATGGATGTTCGTTACCAGGCGCTTAATGTCCATTAATGGGAAGTTAGAAGTCTTCACATCAGTGAAGTTGGCTGATGATTATATATATATATATATATATATATATATATATATATATATATATATATATATATATATATATATATATATATATATATGCATATATATACATATATATATATATATATATATATATATATATATATATATATATATATATATATAT
>NC_090740.1:132593946-132596446 GCF_036898095.1 Palaemon carinicauda | reverse complement strand
TCTGAGTGAGCTACTCTTTTTTCTGCCCGGCCTTAGTGACGAGTTGATTAAGTCCCAAGATTTTTTGGCATCTCTACGGAGTTGGTCAAAAGTACTCTCAAAATAGTTTTTCTTTGCCTTGCGTATTAATGTACATAACAGATTACAATAGTTATTGTACTGTTGGCTACTATAATTACCCAATTTCATTCTTCGGTACAGATTATGTTTAATATTAATTGATTTAAGAAGTCCTTTGGAAAGCCACCTATTCATCAATCTTTTAACACTAACAAATTTTGTTTTCAGGGGAAAACACTCATTGAAGAAACTGTCAATTTTGTCACTGAAAGAGGTCACACCTACGTGAGGATTTAAGGAGGCGTGACCATATTCTGCTGACCAGTCTCTACCCCGGAGTAGTTCTGTAAATTTTCTATCATTAATTTGGCTCATGTCTCTAAATTGAATTCTTATTTTGTCATTCATGCTGCTTAGTGCAGGCAATAAAAGGCTACAGAAAATTG
This sequence comes from Palaemon carinicauda, assembly GCF_036898095.1. Taxonomy (NCBI): domain Eukaryota; kingdom Metazoa; phylum Arthropoda; class Malacostraca; order Decapoda; family Palaemonidae; genus Palaemon; species Palaemon carinicauda. Next base: position 132,595,940 of record NC_090740.1, on the reverse strand, counting down.
GGAAATGATCAGTGATATCAGCTAAAAATATCCCAGAGTTACTAACGAGGTTATTATTGGCCCAAATGTGATCGATACAGGAGAGAGAGTCATTTGACCCGATTCTGGTAGGCCTAGTTATTGATGGTCGGTATCCGAAAGACCGCATTGTGTTGATCAGTCTCCGTGTGGTCTCGCTTTCCCCTTCCCTCATTAGGCAGATGTTAAAATCCCCTGTGACAACAGTATTCCCAGAAGAGATACCTGGACTTCTTAGTACCGCCTCTAGCGAGTTGAAAAACATATTTTCGTCACCTCCTGGACGCCTGTATATACCTAAGATAATAGCAGAATGAGAGGAATTGGGAACAGAAACTGTTGCCCCGGCACTTTCAAAATTATCCGTAGATATGCTTAACTCATCGAGAGGTTTAAACAAAAGTGAATCTTTAACAAAAATGCTCACACCACCGCCCCTCCGGCCCTCACGATAATTATGAAAAGCATTATACCCTGGAAGTGAATTCATGCAATGTGTTTCTTGCTTAGCCCAAGTTTCAGTTAGCACTATAATGTCAAATTCATGATTGCAATTTTTCAAATAACCAATAAATTCGTCGTGATTTTTCTTAAAACTTCTAATGTTAAGGCTTATTAGTGAAAGGCATTGCCGCATATGATCAGGGAGAGAATCATTAAAAGTATCAATGGTATAATATTTACAGGAAAATAGATCGGCTGCATTCACAAAATCTACAAAGTTCTCATCAGGATCAGCATGATTGACAGGATTAGCATTCATAGAATTAACAAAATTTATAAATGGGAAATATTAAATAATATGAACAGATAATTAGAAGGGAATTAAAATTAAACTTTAGGCTTATAATAATGAAATATTTACGACTGTATAAAAAGAAAATCGTTATGAAAGACGGAGAAAGAAAAAAAAAATAAGTAAAAAGTGCAATTGTGAAAGGATACAAATAATAAATTTATAATAATGGTGATGAATGTAATAAAGATAATCTAAGGCAATCTAAATAATTAAAAGAATATTTAATCAAGTAATACGTAGAAAACAATTTAAAATTCGAATCAAAAGAATCAAAAAAATGAAAAACTAATGAGTTAACTTATAAGCAGCTGCAAAATAATGTACCGAAATCATTTTGAAATTCACTCAGGGGCACTAAGGCCAGTACTATTATAAAACAGGTCCAGGTCCTTGCGGGTTCGGATAGCGAAGGTTTTACCCGATCGAGATGTTTTAACTCTGATGACACCATCACGCGTATGCAAGAAGAGACCGTTCAGTTGTTGTCTTTTCACTTGCCGAAGTTCGTAGTAAAGGCTATCGCGTTTCCGAGTCAGAGATTCGTTTATGAAAAGTCCTTTTGCAGTATCATTTTTATGTTGCAAACAGGAATGTCTCATATCTGACTTTACAGCCCGTGACATCACTTTCAGCAAAATGTTGTTGTTAAGTGGTGACCCATCGATTCCTCTCTTGCCAATCCTTCTTCCTTCAAGGATGAAGTGGTCGGGAAATTTCTTCTGGAGACACTTCTCTAGGAGATCCCGGCCTAATCTCCTTGTATCTTCGTCCGGCTGGGGAGCAGGCAAAGCAGGACCAGACAGAACCAGATCATTGCAGATCATTTGGGCCTCGGTCTCGTCTATCTTCTCCTCGAGAACTTCCATCTCCTTTGTTAAGTTAGGTCTGGACTCCAATGACGCAACTCTATTCGTGAGATCGGCAATAATTTTGTCTTTGTCACTTAAAATTCTCTCAACTTCTTCCTGGTGGTGACGAAGTTTATCCTCAAACGCAGCAGTCACCCTTTCCTCGATAGTAGCAATAGTGTTCTTTAAATCACTGACCTGGTATATGAGGTCTGAAATTTGAACTGAAAGGGAGGATTTAAGATCTTGAATTTCAGCACTCAGATCGGGAAGCGAGTTTAGCACACAAGATGCTTGGAGAACTCCATTTTCGTCTTTAGAAATTTTCG
>NC_090740.1:132586446-132588946 GCF_036898095.1 Palaemon carinicauda | reverse complement strand
AGGAAATGGAAACATTTAAGAAAATCCTTAATGAGAAAATAGAAAAACTGGAAAAGGACTTCGCCTAAAAAGACCTTTAGATGAAGAAACGGGAGAAGAAACAGGAAATTCTTAATACGAAAGAGAAAAAGCAAAAAATCAAGGAATTTAAGAAAATCCATAATGAGAAAATAGAAAAAATGGAAAATGACTGCTTCCAAAAAGATCTTAAGATAAAGGAACAAGAAAATATACAGGAAATTCTAAAAACTGAAAATGTTCTTCTGCATCTCCTTCGAGCTGAAGCGAACGCAGCCTCCGGAAACCTTTTTAACACGGATATCATATTGGACTGTTGCCAAGCCATTGAGAAAGGTCTTCAAGGATGCAGAGCCTACATGCTACGAGGGAAGCACCTTCTCAAACTTCGCCTTTTCGAAGCTGCCATGAATGACTTCGAAGCAGCGAGAACGGTAAAGGAATCTGAGGAATGTTTGAAATTCATAGAAGATGCTAAGGCGCTAAAGAAGAAATGGAAAAGCCAAAGCCTTTATGAGGTTTTGGGTGTAGATCAGACGGACACGGGCGCAGAAATTTTAAAAGCCTTCAAAGGCTTGGCCATGAAGTTTCATCCGGACAGACACGGGGAAAAACCCAAATTCATACAGGAGGCATTCGAGGAGAAGTTTAAAGAATTGGTTGATGCTAAAACTGTTCTGACGGATGAACAAATCAGAAAGGAATACGATGCAGAGCTTCAACCACCACGCTCAAGGCAACAGCCAGGGCAGAAGGACCAACGTCCTCGAAGGCAAAAGGGAACAGTGTTTGACGAAATGTTCGATGCGCTGGGCAAATTTTTTGCATGTTAATAAAAAATCTTTCCTGGATTAAATAAAACATAGAAAATCTAAAAAAAAATATATATAAAAACAAAAAAATCCGAAAATAAAGATTTGAAAACATAAAAGAATAAGTTTCAGTAGAGTTTTGAGGAAAGTATTAGTTTTAGTTTACATTTGTAAGTAAACAAGTTTTTATGCAAGAGCCATTAGAAGGATCAAGTACACAGAATGTGATAGGAGCAGAAAGGGACATTTTATTTAGGGAGAAATATCCTTTGGTGCAGATGGTACAAGCTCTACATCATTGAGTAAAGAATTGCCTTAGTTGGAAGGATCAAGTGGATGGACTATGAAAGATGGAGAGAAAAGGGATTTTTTAAGATGAAATATCCAGGAAGTGCTTAAGGGATGCTTGGCTCAACTACCCAGCTTGAAGGACGTAAAAATAACCTAAAGTACTTGCTCTACAGAGGGGATAACCTTGTCTTTTTCTAGTATGCTATGTTCCCTGGTGTAGTCGTACAAGGGCTTCGTCAGGTGACCAAACGGTCAGATATCTAGATCTATTCTTTTGGATACTAACCCTCCGGTGGTTCTGATGGAATAATCTAGAAGACTGGCTATACAAAGGGGAGGAGGCAAGGTTCTTCTAGTATGCAGTCAGGTCCTTATATGGGAACCAAAGAAGTCAGGCTGGGGGAAGAAACTGAATCCCTTGAGGAGAAGCAGGAGGAGAAACAACAACAGAATAAAAGATAAACCACCCCCCCCCCCCCAAAAAAAAAAAAGCAGCAGCAACAAGAGGAGGAGGAGAAGTATCAGCACCAAAACGATTGAAAAAATCCAAAAAAAATAATAAATAAAAGGTAAAAAAGGCCCTAATGCTACAGATAAGGCCCCTCAAAATAAGAGGTAAAAAGTCCCTAAAGCTAGAGATAAGGCACCTAAAAATAGGAGGTCAAAAAGCCCCTAATGCTAGAGATAAGACACCTTGAAATAGAGGTCATAAAGCCCATAAGCTAAAGTCAAGATACCTAAAATTAGTGGTCAAAAAGCCCCTAATGCTAGAGATAGGGCACCACAAAATAGAGGCCAAATATCCCTTAGTGCTAGAGATGAGGCATCTAAAAATAGAAGTCAAAAAGCCTCTAATGCTAGAGATAAAAGCCCCTAATGCTAGAGATACGGCAAATCAAAATAGAGGTCAAAAAGCCCCTAATCCTAGAGATAAAAGCCCCTAATGCTAGAGATACGGCAAATCAAAATAGAGGTCAAAAAGCCCCTAATGCTAGGGATAAAAGCCCCTAATGCTAGAGATATGGCAAATCAAAATAGAGGTCAAAAAGCCCCTAATGCTAGAGATAAGGCACCATAAAATAGAGGCCAAATATCCCTTAGTGCTAGAGATGAGGCATCTAAAAATAGAGGTCCAAAAGCCCCTAATGCTAGGGATAAAAGCTCCTAATGCTAGAGATACGGCAAATCAAAATAGAGTTAAAAAAAGCCCTTAATGCTAGAGATGAGGCACCTCAAAATAGAGGTCAAAGAACCTCAGATGCTAGAAGTAAGGCACCTCAAAATAAGAGGTCAAAAAAACCCTGATGCTAGAGGTAAGGAACCTCAAAATGCGGGCCAAAGATGTGCTACAATTAAGTACAGCATATACTTCAGGTATT
>NC_090740.1:132516446-132581446 GCF_036898095.1 Palaemon carinicauda | reverse complement strand
ATATATATATACATATATATATATATATATATATATATATATATATATATATATATATATATATATATATATATATAATATACTCATATATATATATATATATATATATATACTCATATATATATATATATATATATATATATATATATATATATATATATATATATGAGTATATATATATATATATATATATATATATATATATATATATATATATATATATATATATATATATATATATATATCCTTAACCATATTTACCAATTCATATAAGGTGGTATAAGGAAAAGTACATGGTCTCATATAATATATTTTCCTTTTGCCTTTTTATATTATCATTTAGCATCAAACATTTGTCGCAAATCCCATAACTATAATTCCAACCTCACCTACTAAAACTTAAACTTCTCTCCTAAATGAATAACAACGCCCATTAATATTTCATAACTATTACATGCTCCTTTTACTCCAATATATTTAGCTCAAACCCGCTTGTCCGGGAATCCTTATTTCATTCTTCATTTTTCAATCAATTTTATTTTTGAATTCTAAAACCAACTGCTTTCTTCACAAACTTAAGCAGCTTCGTCCTGTTCAGACCTTTTATTTATGTAAGACATTTAATGTTGTTACTGTTCTTACAATATACTATTTTAGTTGTTCATTCTTTATTACTCATCTTGTAGATTATCTATTTCCTTATTTCCTGTCCTCATTGGGCTGCTTATCCCTTTTGGAGTCCTTGGGCTTATAGCAATCTGCACCCTGAATAGCGTTTACGCTTCGAGGGGGAAAGCGGCAGAATTAGAAGGGGAGCCGTATTAAGGTTACCCTAGTTCCCATACTACTATTGAGTATCACAACAGCGCCATATTCAATATGGCGAACATTCCTTGTAGCATTGAGCATGGTGCTACAGATACAGTAGTTTGGGAGGGATACTGTGAAGATCTTTTCTTTAGAAAAGAAGGGTGGGTCCATCAGGACGACATGGCCATCTCACCCAAAAATTCGTTTTTTGGGCTCAAGCCATGTCGTCCTGATGGAAGCATACCAGAGAATTAATGTATCTGTGGATTTTCATCAGTGCCTTAACCTTAGGACAATATTTCTATGGCCATTTGGACCATTTGAGACAAATGACGTTACAGTTATCCGTCATCATCACTAATCATAAACGATGTTAGTGCTTCCTGCACCCTACAGGGAAAAGTCATTCTAGACGGTAGAAAAGGGGCCTCAAGGTTAGCATATATTGTATGAACAAACGTAAGTATACACTGAATATACAAACAGTCTTATGGTTTGTATATATTGCCGAACCAGTATCAGTGTCCCTTATATCCATTGTTTGCAAGCATACAATGATATGAAATACACTTACATCAGTAAGTCAAGGAATTCTGGCATCTTAACATGCAATTTTTGGGCGAATTAGGATGCAATTACGTTCTAATAGACATTTATTTCGAATAAATGGCTAAATAAATTAACATGTAAAACGCATGTGGAATGATAAAGGAATTATACCTGCGACGTATACAGAAATTATTTTTCCCTTTTTTGAAAGGGAAGAAACGATGAGTGCCACTCTCAGACTGAAGAAAAGTTTTAATAAATTTCTCTTCATAATTTCCGTACCTGTTATATTCTATCAGTACTGTGTACTACATACACACGGCACTAGTGCTATCTGTATAATTCCACACCTGAGATATTGAACAGAGTTAGTGTCACCCTAGTAACCCTATCTAAAAGGGGATCACACTAAAAGTGCTGACACCTTCTCCCTTTAATTGACAGTCCCAATCAATTAACTGTTCATCGCAGAATTAGACGACAGGTTTTAATTCACTACCTGCCGCCACCACATAGTGCTTCAGTTCATGGACCTGCTTAGCATAGTGTTTGTAGAACACCCTGGATGATTTCCATACAGTATATGAGCGAAGACGCTCAAAAGTCCATATACTGAAAAAGTTCAGTGATGAAGCAGTCTTTCTCGGATCATGACCTGCGGGAGTACTGTCAGGATCTGCTCTACGAATAAAGTAGGTGAGCTTCGCCCTCAGTTGTTTCAGGGACAAGTTTGATCCAGAGGTTTCTCCTTTAAAGAGTTGTCCTCCCCTGAAGTCTGAAGTTCTACGAAGATAGACCTTTAGACACTCTACAGGACATAGAGAGATATTCTCCTTCAGAGGGCAGATTCTCCAGGGACCCCACCTCTTAGTGGGTAGCTCGTTCTTAGCGAGAAAGGATGGATCAGGAAAGAGATTCAGTTCTCCCACTTCTGTGAACTGAATGTGGCCCTCATCTCTGGGTAGGGCCACTTTTTCACTAACTCTAGCCCAAGAGGCTATAGCGAACAGAAAAATAACCTTTTGGGTTATATCCTTAAGGGAACAATCTTCATTGTTCATAGATGAGGCATAATGTAGGACCTTGTCCAAAGACCATGAGATGGGTTTTGGTGGTGCTGCAGGCCTAAGCCTTACACATGCCTTCGGAATCTTATTAAAGATTTCATCCGCCAGATCCACTTGAAAGGCATATAGAAGAGGTCTAGTCAAGGCTGACTTACACGAAGTAATCGTGTTGGCTGCCAGACCTTGATTATGAAGGTGGACAAAGAAGGACAGGCAGAAGTTCATTGAAATTTCTTTCAGTTCTTTTGCTTTTACAAAAGCAACCCACTTCTTCCAAGATGACTCGTATTGTCTTCTAGTTGACTTGGAGTTGTATTCTTCTAGGAAATCTATATTACCTTCTGAGATCCCAAATCTTTTCCTAACCGCTAGTGCAAGAAAATCATGAAATGAAGGGTTTAGGCTCTCTGTGATAAATCAAAGGCAATTAACTTCTGAACCTTCTGAGATAGCGGTGGGTTCAGAACTAGGGCCAACCTCAGCTTCCATTCCTTCACCAAAGGGAATAGATTGCTCTTGGGCTACTTGGGAGTCCACAGAACCACTCCTCCCTGGAAGGAACTCAGTATGTTGAGGACCTTCAGCAGGAGATTGGATGGGATGACCAGGAATTCCTGAGTCCATCCCTTCTATACTAGAGACATGATGTCTGTTATTTCCACTAGAGAATCCTCGTATGGGGCTACTTATCAAGGTAGTTTTTTTATGACGCTTGTGATGGAGAGGTCGATCGGCAGTTCTGGGACTCGTTTCCATCTGGGAAAGAATAGGTCTGTGTCCATGGACCATTCCAACTCTACCGGCTTGAGCCCAAGTAGAGCATCCGCTGTCACCTTGTAGATCGATTATACATGAACAGCTGATAGGTGCCATCCTTTTAGGTAAGGGATGGTTAACGTCACCTAGTTTAGATTTCTTTGAGCTTTTGATGCGTATCTTCTCCAGACTCCTAACGCATCTATCAGTTGTGCTCTTAGCACTGGGTCTGTCAGTATTGCGAACTGGAGAGAGTACTGAACTTCTCCCTGTTAGCATCCTGGAATCCTGACTGATTACTGAAGTCTCTTGACCGACCCTGCGATCTCCTTTTACATCCCCAAGGGAAAGGAGAGTTGGTGTGACCACAGGTTTTAATAGTTTTTTAGCCTCTGAAGCCTTTGAGCTGGAGAGAATTGAGACTTCTTGAAGCTTATCTTGCATTCCCGATGTTCCGGGAACCGGATCACTTCCTTGGATGATCATAGACCAGTCACTATGGGTGCTGCCCACCCCAGCCTTTTGTCCAGGCTTGGTTTTTGCGCGACTGTGTCCGCTAATCCCGTGAAAATTCTTAGGACTATGTTTAGTCCGACAAGTATCTATCCTAGGACATACGTTATGCTCCCTAACTTGAATCCTAGGTAGGAGGGGAGGGGGTGACTGACTAGAAGTTGTCAATGGACATCTTTCAGGTCTGACAAGACTACGAACACCCCTTCTTGAAATAGGGTCCTTATGCTCAGAAGGATTAACATCCTGAACTTGCTGTTTTATTGGAACTTGTTGAGTGGCGACAAGTCCACAATGACTCTGACTTTTCTTGAGTCTTTCTCGTGAACACCAAACAGCCTTCCCTGGAATTCGATGGACTCTACTTTCCTCGCCGCCTGTATGCTCAAGAGCTCCAAGGTATACTCTTCCAGGAGGGTTTTGGAGTGTAGGAAGAGTTGAGGAAATGATGGTGGAGGCATGTCTATTTCCCATCCTAGTCCCATCTTCATTAGGCCTTGGACCCAAGGATCGAAGGTCCAGCGATCCTGAAGGAACTTCCCTCCTACCAGAAGCGTTTGTTAGCTTCGCATAATCAGAAGGTTTACATATCCGACCGCTTGCTTGTGCACCGCGGTCATTGTGATTGTGGGATGTTGTTGAACATCCCGAGGAAAACTACTAGACAAGACTACGAACACCCCTTCTTGAAATAAGGTCCTTATGTTCAGAAGGATCAACATCCTGAACTTGCTGTTTTATGGGAATTTGTTGAGTGGCGACAAGTCCACAATGACTCTGACTTTTCTTGAGTCTTTCTCGTGAACACCAAACAGTCTTCCCTGGAATTCGATGGACTCTACTTTCCTCGCCGCCTGTATGCTCGAGAGTTCTAAGGTATACTCTTCCAGGAGGGTTTTGGAGTGTAGGAAGAGTTGAGGAAATGATGGTGGAGGCATGTCTACTTCCCATTCTAGTCCCATCTTGATTAGGCCTTGGACCCAAGGATCGAAGGTCCAGCGATCCTGAAGGAACCTCCCTCCTACCAGAAGCGTCTGTTTGCTTCTCATAATCAGAAGGTTTACATATCCAACCGCTTGCTTGTTTATTGAAAAGCTCCCGAAATTTAAAAATAGAATACAAACATACTTTGATAAAACTCAATTAAAAACAATAATGTCTAATGAAATATGAAAGCTTAATAATGAACCAAATTCAATTACTGTATGAAGCTTTAAAAATAAACTAACCGTACGCAAACACACACAGAAAAAGAGAGAGAACGTATTCGTATGCTAACTAATAATAATGGCTATAAACAAACTGTATGAAAACTATGATACAGTAGCGGAACCTTCAGATCAGCTGATCTCAACCAAAGGTAAACAAAAAAGTTAAAATGATTCCGAAATTGAAAATGCTTCCGAAATAGAAATGTATATTACAAAATGCTTTAATATATATGATATCTTATGAAACAATAAAATGAAATGATGATATGCAGTAGGAAAATATTGATAAAATAGGACTTGGATGATTGCCGAATCATGATGCGGCATAAATCTACGGAAACTTCACTACCAGTATACAGTACATAAAAACATTACAATTATGTTTAAATATATGTATATACTGTACATAAAAACACATGAAGAAAAACCAAATTAAGTCACCGGCCAGTAAAAACAGCCAAAAGAAAAGTGATCAGAATACACAGGTGTGTGAAAGAGGGGTGGCCGGTTATCCCGGTTACCCATCCCACCCACTACCGCTATTCAGCGGAAGGATAGTTCCACCTCGCTTAAAAGTCTTATGGGTAGTTTCAGCTTTGCCAAAAGGATAATACCTAATAAACAGCACTAGATTTGTTGGTGAAGAAACAAACTTGCTTTCTTTGTATTGATGTAGATATAAATTGGTTTAAGAAACATTATAGTTTTATAAACTTTCATCATTATACTTGAAAACATTGTTACATATTAATTAATTTTATAATAATTTTACTGTGCCAACTAAGTGGCATTATTTGGATAATATACATTAAATGAAAAAGCACATTCAAGACCTTTTTGGGAGGAATTTATAAGATTTGATACATTACAGTATAGCATTCAGTTGCCTTGAAATTTTTATCTCCGGGACTAAATCAGTATGTGATATTCCAATCATCACTTCTTAAATACAACATGCTTTGCACATTATACACAGCATCTTTTTCCCTGTATAAAGAATCACTGGATATCAATCTCTTCCTTATAGCCCTCACTTGCCTGAAAACCAAAAATTCTTTGACAACAATTTAGTTTTCTAACACTTCTAAAAACTAGTTAAAGGAGAAAAGTGAAAAGACAGGCAATTACTGAAACCTTTATTTATTACAGATTATTTACAGCTACTAGCTTGACTGGCCAGCCAGCCCCCCCGGGTACCCTCGACACTCGTTATGTAAGGCATTCAAGCCAATATGCTAATAAACATATTAACCCCATCAATTTGTATGGGTGGAAACAGTTCAAGAAAGTAAATACCAACACAAAATAAGTCTACATAAAAAGTAACAGAAAAAAAAAAACACTGCTAATGCCCAATTTTAAACCTTAATCAAATTCTCCAGACCAGTCTGTATAGTACCTCGGCACCACATCAAAGATTTCAATGCCTTTTTGAGGATGTACTCTCGGATATAATACAGTACATAATTCCACTAACGATAATGATATAAAGCTTTCAAAGACAATTGACATAATGAATTAAAAAATTAAATTGCTACAGTTTACACAATATGCACACAAGCACTAGTTGAGGAAGTACATTCAATTCAAATGTCACAAGCTTTATAAAATATGTTTCCCCTGCATATTTCTTTTGTTGCCAAGCAAAAAAAAATTAAATTATTTGTACTTCCTCAGTCACATTTGAAGAAAGATTATTAAATGGTAAAAATTGTAAAATGTGTCAATACATAAATAATGCCACTATATATAATTTCCCTTTAAAAAAAAAACAAGGCAGACTATTTACAATCTATTTTCCACAAATGAAAACATTGATAGAAAATGTCAACTTATCAATAAGCATGCAGTCTCCATATACAGTATAATCAAATAAATAAAACTTTGCAAAACAGAAGGCAAGCTCAATTTGAGCATATTGGATAAAGGGAGTCTTGAGGGAAATCATGGTTTTGAGAACAATAGAATTAAAAACAATCTGTTTAGCAGGCACATTTAAGACATTTCTTCAACAAACTTTATGCATAGATACTATAGTACCACCTTTAAACTTTGCCCTGTCACTTGCTCAGAAAAAAATTAACCCGACGAATAACAGTGAATTATCGAGCTCAAAATATGATGAAATCAGAAGGATAAAAGGACGACCTTGTTTAATAACGGTTCTATTTTTTCTATATTTCCATCGTGTTTTGAACTTTGCCAAATTAATTCAGTCTTCAAGTGATCTTTAATCCTCATAAAAAAAATTTTGATTAAAATTTTATATACAAGTGAATTGTGCATCACTTTCATATAGTCTTTGAAATTAAATTGACTAGTATAGTAGGTTACAAGTCCACTAAAAAGTTCTAGGATTTCAAATACTTTCCAATTCCTTAACAAATGGATGCAAAACTCAAATCTGCCTCATTCCTTTTCCCAAATCAAGGAAACTTAATACTTTAGTTTTTGGTCTAGAAACCTTTTATTGATCTTGAGGCTTGTAGAGGAGCCGAGCCTAATGATAGTTTTTCTTTATTTTCATTATAGAGATGAGAGGTAGTTTTCCTTTCTACTGTATTTTTTATAAAGACAAAATTTCTATATTTCTGCTCCTAAGTTGACGGTTAAGTTCCCTAAGTTAGTAAAAGATTCTTTTTGCATTGTTGGAAAATTGGTTATGTTACTCTATTGGCTGAATATGATTGTGTAACTCTAGTCCAGCCAATTACAACGAAAAATAATCCCTTGTTCTCGTTTGCAGTTTAGCTTTTGTAAGAGCCCAGGAGCTTGTGATTCCATTCTTACAATTTCTGATGCACAAAAATATCTTTTTTTTTTTTTAAGAAAGTTTGGATGCCTGGTCTTGACTTTAGTGCAGCTTTTGACTGTTCAGCATGAGACTGTTGTTTTCAAACAAACAAATGGGAGTCAATGGATAACTTCTAATTACAGTATTATCGATCTTTCAAATCGTACACTGAAAAAGTTTTTGATGGCAATCCTAGTAACTAATGATACATAATCTATGGCTTGTTGCTTATGCAGCTGATGCTACTCCATTTGCATCAATGCATCGCCTGAACGTAGACTTGAGGTTGATGAATCTCAATGAATATCACACTAAAATTAGTTAATGGTGCACAATTATGTGGGGATAATGTTCATTAGCAATATTCCTTTTATCTAAATGGAGCTCATTTCAAGTTTTATGAGTGATTATTGATTATATAATCCAGTCTGTCTCTTCTTCCATTTCATAAAAACTGGTATATTGATGAAGACTTTCAAAATTTCTGCAGGTCTGCCTTTAACTTTAAACAAAAACTTACGGTCCATTAAATTCCTCATTCTCTGTTAAAAGTTATTCAACTTGATTAGCTCGTAAGACATGATATACCGTAAAATTTTTCATAATGTGGATTGTCCTTTACATTATATGAATTTACACAATACAAGGCTCAACAATATTACTGTACTGTGAAGCTTCACCCTGGCAGCAACCAAATTGTGGTATCACTTTCCTAATCAAATGAGTAGTGAAATTGCTGAAATTAACAAGTTAAAATTTGGTATAAATGCTTCTTGTTTGTTGACCAGGTTGACAAGTCTTCTTTATAAGGTATCTACCACTTATCTCTTTAAAAAAAATGTCCTCTTCATTTTTTTATTCTAATATAACTTATTTCCATACTGGTCTACTTTCTCTCTTGGCTCCCTGGGCTTATGGCATTCCACTATTCAACTACGGTTGCAGTTTGCTGGTAGCAATAATTTAATATCATTAAGATCTCAGATAAAAGAAAAAAACAGCACTTAAAACATTATTCTGAGATTTTGTCTGAGCAGCAATACAGTAACAAATGCTAAATCGGAAGGTAAATTATGTTTGAATGTCAATTATTCTATCATGAGGTTTCAATGGAAATAATTTAAATTCTATATATCGCTCTAATATATTCCTATGCTCTATAATTTTGTACAAACCAGTTACAGGACCCTGCTCCATGATTTTTTCAATAATCAATAAAGCTTCAAATTAATCTTAATGAAGCTGGTAATAACAAGGCAATTACTTATATTCCTAAAAATTCTTTGGCAATCTTACAATCACCAACAGCAATTTTAATTATTTAAAAAACAAACAACAGTGACAAGGCAAAGACAGCATGACTCAAAAATTACTTGGCTTGCTTGGTACCTATCATACTAGGGGAAAGCCTCATCACATACTTGCAGTGCACAAAAACTTTTTATGGCATAATAATTTACTACTGTCCATCTGGGACAAAAAAAAAAAAAAAAAAAAAATTAATAATCATTACAGTAAAATACTTCTTAGGTAAAATATTGGAAAAACTTAAGTATATGAATCTGTACATATAATTACAAAAACACATATATAAACTCATAGTAGTATACGTAGATAAATACTAAAATGACTAACAGCCATATACTGAAAATTCAGTCAAATTTTCATCTGACCCACAGAGGAATCACATAACCATCAAGTTATATGAGCTTTGCTTTACTGTACCTACTTTAATCTAAGGGCTCAAACAAGTCAAATGAGAGATGAACTTCAAAAACAAAGGTTTGAATACATTTGCTCTACAGGTAATAATGTTTACAGTACACATTTTACTCAGACTGCTGTTTGTTCTTTAGATATAGTTATGTAATCAGACATGAAACTAACATACATGGTACTGTCAAAACAAGCATTGAAGCTACCACTGCTTCACAAATGAATTAAGTGAAGAATCTTCACCTTATAATAAGCAGTGCTCCATTCAAGACATTAAAATACAAATATAACAGAAGTTAGATCAATTAAAAGCAGAATAACCTTTGATTTGTTCTTGAACTTTATGGCCTTTTTTTGTGGAGCTTGTAATGCTTGGGACATAAAGAAAACGAAAATAAATAATTTAAAATATTAGATATGGAAGCCTAATCAGAAAACCAAAATGCATTTAACAAAGGAGCCTTGAAGTAATAAATCATCAAAACGTCTTTAGTCAAACAGATGACATATAGACCAAGGGAATAGTCTCAAGTTTTAGAGAACTTTCTACATGATTTGAAGGTCAAGTTTAACACTTCTTTCTCTTCTAATCTTGATAAAAATCTGATAAAGCAATGCCAATGTAAAGTAAAGGTTATGTTTTCACATCCAATTGGGTCTATGTAAAATCTAATCTTGGGCCTATCAAAACAGCTAAAATGAACTGTGATTTGGTCTGTATACAATCATACATAATCAAATACAGTATAGCTGGCTGTACTGTGTATGTTTATTTGTGTGCATTTATATCAAATGTATGAAAACAAATTTCATAAGCATTTTGAATCATATCCTAGCTTTTAAAAGTAATGCAGTAGTTAAAAACTGACCACTCAAAGCTTAACAACTTAAACTAAATAGCATAACCCATGTAGAAGTTGTAGATACCCGGGGGGGTTAAAGTGGGCTGGATATGGTCTGGGGTGAGACCGTGTACAGGCTTTTTGAAACTTACGTTGCAAAATAAATAAACAAAATACTCCATTTGATTGCTCAACTATAAAAAAGGCAAAACAAAATTAGAAAAGAAAAAAACTGCGTCCAGATATACGATCGAGACTGATAGGTAAGATTGTGTTTCTTTCACCATCAAAAAAGAAGTCATTATGACCATCACTAGAAATAGAAGACTGCTAACCAAAAATCAGGAAAACACTAATAAAAGATATAATGGATCTGAAAAGTTATGAGTTAAAACAAAATTAAACATAGTTATGCAGAAATAAATTGCACAAAATATGTTGTCATTTGTAATGGAAACTGTAACTAATCAAATTGCTGCAAATTCATGCAAATGAAAAGCAACAATAAACATAGCTGTTCTAATAACATAACTCAATTAAAATAAGAGCAAAAAATATAGGGATGTTATGCAAGCCTTCAACAGTATTCGGCATTAATTACAGTACTGCACCCCAGGCCAAGACAAATGGTTACTTCTGGACCTATAAAAAGAATCACAGTCTGTTCAGGGGCTTAAACTATGTACAGAGGTGCTCGCGCGTGAGGGGGGCAAAATGACCACACACTGACTAGACCACTCGTTCGCACTCCACACACGATTGCAATGCTGGTGGTACATAGTTTAGATTTTCCCTACAGTTTTCAACATGTGTGGATTTGACCCAAGAGTAGCAGCAGCAGCAGTAACCTTTGCTATCGATAATGGTGCACCGCGAGCCACCGTAACCACACTCGCTCAGGGTAGGGGTAAACGGAGGAGGGTTTTAGAAGGGCAAGGCCATCTACCTCAGGGTAACAATGCTACCCATATTATAAGAATAAAAATTAAAGATGGCAATAGTAATAATAATAATAATGACAGTAATGATACCTATGAAATTCATATAAATACATCAACACAAAGAGGGTCTTTTATCTTATTACAAAGTTACATCAAAATGAATTTTTTTTACCAATTTTGATGGCATATACTTGCTATATCTCAATGACCTTGACAATTTTAAAATCTATCTTGATACCCTAACACTGCCACAATAATGAATGCCAAAACACCCAAAGCCTGTTATCTTTCAAAATATTAATTTGGAATCGTTTATTCTGCTATTTCATTGTTTACTTGCACTAATGGTATTTACCTTGGGATCTTTCATGTTAGCCCACAATATAAAATATAACCTCATAAGAACATAACATACAACAAAAGTTTTCACTAGTTCTTCAGTGCAGCATGTCTACATATATTTCATTTATACTATTCTATCTCTAAAACACACACTTTTTTTTTTTCAAAATTAAGACCAGTTCTTCCAAGACAAAAAATCTTATAAAATAAGATCCAACAAATTAATTTTAGCTGTAAATACATTTCACAAGTCTGGCAAAGGCTAAATAAAATTTAGTCTACAGAAAAAGTTGATAAAATATTTTGCTTTTTGAAATCCATGTACTGTATTCCACAATATGTACAAAATTGCATCAAAACAAAGCTTAGCGAAAGATTTAATGGCCTTTCCTACTTTATACTTCAAGAAACTAAGATTGCAAACAAGTACTGTACTGAAAAGAATTACAGTACAACTTTAAACTCTACTAAGGGTATCTCAGTGTATCTGCTGAATGAAAAGTCAAAACGGCAGAGATCATTGTAACGAATTTGAAGCTGGAGAGGACTTCCACCACTCATGTTAGGTGGTGAATGAAAGATTTATGTGAAAAACAAATATTATTAAGACAAGCACATACTCATGCAAGAAAAATATGCATATCATTCACACAAATTTACACATTTAATAGTAATTTTCAAACACTTACACCAGTATATTCAAAACATCTATTGAAAATATTCCAAAATTTGTTAAATTTTCAAGATCATAAAAATTGGACACAATTCAAGAATTTAGGCATATGGAACAGTGTTGGAACCTATGCAATTATTCAGTGCAGCGGTTCATCCAGGAAAAAATTTTATTTTCCTTCAGTTGCTGAATCATAAGAATTGCATCAGAATATGATCAGTGGATATTAATCTGACACAATGATTTTAAAATATTTTACAGTCTATTCCTTATTCATTACTTTCCATATCGTTTGCTTATTTCCTTATTACCTTTCCTCACTAGGCTATTTTTCCCTGTTGGAGCCCTTGGGCTTATAGCATCTTGCTTTTCCAACTAGGGTTGTAGCTCCAGCTTCTTGGTTTCTACTGGAACTTGCAGAGCAGTGACTAATACTTTTTGTCTTTACATTTCTTATCATTGGCAAGGAAGGGGGCAAAAACATCTCTTGCCATTTTCTTAAAATGTGTAATCTAGATGTTTTTTAACCCTGAAGTCCTAAGAAAAGGTATCCAGTACAGATTAATAGTTTAATTCCCCAAAAAATGCAACACACTGAGCTTTTGGAACTAAAGGCTGGAAATTAACATCCTAATATTTTTAACTGAAGTGGAAACTTGAAATTTTACAAATACACTAAAACTAGAGGAGCACTCAGTAAAAAACAGACCTCCACCTTGACCTTTGACCTTAACATGTATTAATTGGCGTGAATTTTCATACACTCAAATATGAACCAAGTTTGAAGTCTCTGTGACAAGGATGTCCAAACTTATGGATGATTAGTTGATATGAAAGTTTTTCTCATCCATGACGTTGACCTTTAACCTTCCAAAATTTACTCATTCTATGCTCTTAACACAAGTTTAAAATCCCTGCAAGTTTCATTACTTTTCGATTAAATTTGTAGCTATATATTTGATGACCGGAATTTCACCTTTTGCTTGACCTTGACCTTTGGCCTTAACATGTAGTAATTGGCGTGGATTTTCATAAAATCAATCATGAACCAAGTTTGAAGTCTCTATGACAAGGATGTCCAAACTTATGGATGATTACGTGATATGAACCTTTTTATCTCATCCATGACCTAGATCTTTGACCTTCCAAATTTACTAATTTCAAGCTCTTAACACAAGTTTAAAATCCCAGCAAGTTTCATTACTTTATGATTAACATTGTAGCTGTATGATTGATGACTGAAATTTCACCTTTTGCTTGACCTTGTCCATGGACTTGACCTTGACCTTCGACCTTAACGTGTAATATTTGGCGTGGATTTTCATACAATCAAATATGAAAAAGTTTGAACTCTGTGACAACAATGTCCAAATTTATGGCTGATTATATGAATTGGACATTTTGCTTGACAATGACCTTGCCCTTTGACCTTTAGCTTCCAAAATTTAATTATTTCCAGCTTTTTACATAATTGATAATCCCTGCAATTCTCATTAATCTACAATTAAAAATGTGGTCAGGAAGATATTCACTAACAACCCCACATACAAACGGGGTAAAACATAACCTCCTTCCAACTTCGTTGGCGGAGGTAATACCAAAACCTTGTCTAATTTCCTTGGAACCATTAGTAAATAAAACAAGTTTATCCATTGAAAAAGCATAAAGTTGCAAGGTTTTTAAAATTAACCTCTTCTATAATAATAGTCTTCTTTGTGAAGGATTTCAGGTACCAAGAAGTTTCTGGTATGAAGGCAGGTTGGATTTAAGGATGGTTAATTTTCGGATATTCCTGCCTCTGAAGAGAGCTATTGTCAACTTCATTTTTTCAATCCAATCTGAAAATGATTCTATGATATTGCCATAATAGCTTATTTTAAGGAGAGGTCACTAGGGTCTGTTAATTCTACACATATACTGCACTGCAGTCCTAAGACACATTCTCCCAATTTTGCTTTATGCGTAGATAAATATATTTAACAAGTCACACTTGACCTGGGTCCTACACACCAACATACAACCTCAATAACACCAGAAAAAAAGTGAAAAAATTTGAGATAATTTTATCAATTTTAGGGCGTAGATGTGACATTACAAACTACAGCACACTGTATCTACCACATTGTATGAAACTTCCAACCCTTTCAAATGCAAGTTCAACATGAAAAGTTATTAAAATGACCATTTAAAATTATCAAAGCAATTACAGTACAACTTAAACAAGAAGCACTTTAAAAGATTCTACTGCATACGAAACAGAGAACAGTATTGTGAGGTAACATTTCAAGATCCAAGGCAATATGTCAATCACATCTTTGATGCATCCAGTAAAATACAATCAAAGAAAAAATTTAAATTCTCAATTTCATAGTTAAAGAAAAATCCCAATTTGCATGTTGTGGAAAACCAAGAGAAATCAAGGGTTTGATTGAATGGAGACATAAATCCATAATATTTTGATTATATGGTAAAAATCTAATTAATATTCCCTTACTGTGTTCATTAGTAGACAAAGTTACAGATACAGTATAGTACATTGAGATATATAACTTTTTATATTTACAAGAATGATTCTGAAAGGTTTTGATCCAAAATGTAGATCACTGCCATCAATAATATGATAGAAACATAGATCACTGCTCTTATAAAAAGTTTATTACAAGGGGGCTAAAATTAATGACTTTCAAATAAGGCTAAAATCATTAGCATTCTTATGCAGCAGTCATTGCAGTTCTTATACTGTTAAAAACATATCAGAAACTTGGTAATTATCCAAATTAATGATAATTTTGAAAATTATAATTTAAATTGCAAACCATGCATGACAATATGAGATGTGGCACATTATAAGCGTTACAACTTTAAACTGGCTGTCAAACATTGACTCCCTTTCATATCTCCATTACATATATTTTTCCCTACCTCTTAACTGTAAATGAAACTGTTGAAGTGTAAGATGGCATAGTAATTAACCACAAGTACAACATAGTGTGTGAAGACATTCTGATGTAAGTGAAGAAAAAAGCATAACAATGTTTCCAAAGTCTACTTTTAACATCTTTAGGATACTGAAACAAGAGTAAAAAAAAAAAAAGTGAACCCCATTCAATAACAAATGATTCTTCCATGCTACGTTACAAAGGGAATATATATGCCGACAGTATTAAAGTTATCTACCTTATAATCATCAAACATGAATGCTTCTATAAGGATCAGGTACGTCTATCCAAAAGAAAAAAAATAAGTTGTTAGATAAGGCCTAACTTAGAACTAGCTGTCTATGTGAACCATTCCAAAAGTAGTAATTTAAAACAACAAGCATTGCCTAAATGTCATACTTGTGACTTTAGCAACCCCTGTCCAAGTGTGTCTATCTCCTCTAGCTGATAAAATGTACCCCTTCAAGGAATAAGACTAAGCCTACAGCCTGCACTGTCACATTGCTTCCATGACAATCTTAAAAGATTCTCAAGAAACCACCAACCAATCTCATCTTACCGTTTTAATGCAAATCTGGTGCACCCTTTACTGTACTAGCTTGTGCGCACACACGCACACACACACACACTCAGTCCCCAGAACACGTACTGTACCTATTCATAGTTGCAGACCCTCTCTTAGAATAATGAAGATGTACAGGTGAGATAACATGTAAGTCATATATAGTACATATCATAGCAGTGACTACGTCTAAGTTCCACATCTGAGTACAAAAATAGCTCATCGATACAAAGGGACACCACTTTTAAAATGTACAGCCTAACTGGTCACTTCAACAAATACCCACAAATACTATTTATAATATTAATCATAATATCTTGAACCTCATGTTTCTTTACTATTTTGTGACTTGCTGACCCCTATCATCCCCAAAAATATCTAATCAGAAATAACAAACAGAATCTTTGGCAGACTCTTCGTACTACACATTGAAGGTTAACCTTGCTTATCATCAAGGACACTTCCATTGGAAATTCTCCCTTTTTTTAGATGAAAACTGCTAAGTTATTTAAACTGCCATGAAGAAACAGTTTTGAATACAAATCTCTGCTGAAACGAATGTGAACACGTCTTACTGTCCATTTACCCATATACTGTATTCAGACTGCCCAATATCACTAGCTCTTACTCTGCACTTTGCGCTTGATAATCATGAAAATTCACCATTTGTATACAGCTTGGAAACTCTTATAGCGGAAAGTATTAAAATACTTTGATACATCTGCTACCATTTTACCAAAAGATATTGCTCATCAATTCAATATAAATACTGAAAAAACTTTCACATTTCCTTTATCACACTTATGAGATCTCTATACCTTGTGCATGTGCATGGGATGTATGAATGCATTGATATTCTGTAGATATACCTGCTTTTTTGCAATGCACACTCACAAACACACAACATTTCTGCTTGGTGAGCTTAATTAAAAAAAAATATTACTAAGAAAAATTCACTGCCCATGACTTTCATACTATAAATCAACACTAAATACTAGTAGTATAGTTGATATATTTTCCCTTTAACTATATATAGCTGGTTAAAGCTTAACATCAGTCCTCTATATTAGGCACACACAAATTATTTCCAGTAGCAAACCCTTTACATTAAGCAACCATTTTTAGTGCATATCATACTAAACAATGCTTGGCAAACCACACACCCAACCTAGAATTTAGGCTGCAAACCTTTACACAGTAAACTGTTATGGTGCACAGGATGCATATATATGATTAATTCTTTGTTTTGAAAGCCAGGATATCAAACAGTTCATATATCGACATACACACTTTATGAAAGTTGCGAGGCAGTGCATGATAATCATTCAAAGAAAATTTAGCAGATGCAAACAGTAGAGCCTTATTTTTCTCTGTGAATGGCTAATTCTGCTGCACAGACTCTACCAGTAAGTATGCAGACAAATCAGAATACTATAAAGTCAGAGGCAGTTGTAGTGAATTCATTCATGGATAGGTAATGGTGATTTACACAGGATAAGTCATTATATAAGGAGGAACAAGATCTCGGAAGATTTTCCACTATTTCAATCATACACAATCCTATTTAGAATGAATACTAAAGTATGCCAAAGTTCCTCAATTATTTTCCAAAATGTTATTCACACACTTTCATTGACATACAAAGAAATGCAATAAGGAAAACTCCATTTTCTTTCAACTTCCTTTTGTACAAAATGTAAACACCAGGAGGTTTTTATGTGTTAATTACAATCTATGCCTGATGCATGATATGAAATGTCATCAATAATGTTCACCTTAATTTTAATAGTGGTTATGCACTACACTACCAACAAAACTAATAATGACCACTTGGTTTTACATTTGTTTTCTTCGTGGAAAAAGTACATCACTTGCTGCCTGAGACGAGATACTTCAATGAACAGCGAGGGGGACAGTAACAAACTCTGAATCATTCCTCCGAACACAGATCCGAGATTCATGCAGTGCAGCAGCGTGTGGGGTGAGTCAAAGAAGGCAAAAGGATCGTCGTATTCAACTCCTTTTTTGCGTTACTGCATCCCTCAGTCATTGTTAATTATTACTCAACAACCAAACGAATACACAATTACTGTATTTTCAATTTATTCCACCAAAGCTCAAGAGCTTAAACTTGCAATTTCAATCAGCTTGCTAGAGTAAAATTTAACATTGAATATAATCTAGTTGCATAAAACACCTGTTAAACAATATACAGTAGATGTACGACTGGTAACTTCAATTTGTAATAAATACTATATTTCATTAAACTGTAGAGTGCAAATAAAACTGTGGGTTGGTGATATGATTCCAGAGGCTGCCCCACACACATAATGCTACGATATATAAAGGGAGGGAATTTAATCGCAGTTGTCTTGAAATATAAGTCGGACAAACCCTGGGTCCCCCTCTAACGGAGAGGCGCAGAACGGACAGGCTGCATGGAACCCATTTGTTCCATGGGGAATAGGCACAGCAGCCCAGTACCTGTAGCACAAAGATTCAGTTAAAATATAAATGCCACAAAATCCAACATCTAGGTTTTATAAAAATAATATTACAAGGCATACTAAAATGTAATTTTTGGAATAAAAATGAACACAGATACAGTAAGCAATAAGGAAAAAATAAATTGATTACAGAGTACAGTTACCTCTTTGAATTCAATAACACATTCTACATCAGGGGATTTCTAATCCCTTCATCCCAAGAAGACGTACTGTATGTAATTTCTGTTACTTTTTCTCTTTTATTACTGGCACATGTATATGGAAATTTAATTTATGTCAATGGTAGGGAATTTTATTCTGCCAAACTATATAAAATACTGTATTCACATGCATTGTTTGAATAGCATTTTTTTGCTACAATGAGGTTAGATAAGATTAACCCCAATATTACTTGGTGTTTAATTGACAAATTTATGAGTGGGGTTGGGATTGAAATGGTATAGCTAAACCTAAATCAAATATAACATGTATTCATAGAACCAATACAAAATGTATTTTTAAATATAATTATGTGTTTCTTAACATACAAACTCTGATTTTACTGATGCCCTATTTCTACCCTTGAATGACCGAGTAAATAAATCATTGGCCTCACTACAGCACAACATTTCACTTTACAGAAGAAATTCTGGCCAAAGGGGACCAAATTAAAGAATTCAGTATAAACCTATGCTTTAGCATTGATTGAAATAAACTGCATATTATAACATCTTAATACTTTTGACTTCAGTGTAGCATTTTCGAACTCCAATTAGTCCCGTAACACAAAAAAGTTTATGTTTCAGGAAGTTCATTATAAGGAAACATGAGGGAAATAACATAAGAAAAATGTCATAACTATTCACTGCTATTAACAAACTTGGACAACAATAAACCATACAGTACTGTAATATACATGAATATAGGATCTAATCATCAGACGCTTCTGGTTTCTAACCTTGTAAGAAATAAAATCTGACAAAGTAACTCACAAATTGGAAAATTTAAGGTATATATCCTTCAGATAATAGTTTTAATTAATTTTTCTATCCTAAAATCAATTGCACTCGAAGCTTATCTAAGCAAATACTGTATTCAAGAGAATACGTGTGGCATCATCTATCAAAAGGCAGCAAAAAGTATAATAGTCCAAATAGAGAGGAGTTACTGTCATGGCACAGTTCTACGTTTTGCTCAGCCTGGAGGATGATCTCACTGGAATTAGTAAGGACTAGCAAGGTCAACTGCCTTAGGTGGATAGGCACTGCGCATCACAAGGAACTGGATATCCATCGATACATCAAGACAATGACTCCTCTATGGATTTAGTCAGCTTAGGAAAAGAGAAAATGACAGAACGGACCCGCAGTCCTGCGTGTGGCAGGGTGCTAAGAAGCTCCCTAAATACTAAAGAAAAACTGAGAATTGGTATTTGGAATGTTAGAACCATGAATCTGATTGGTAAGTTACAACAAGTGAAGAATGTATTTATGAAATAATAAGATATCTTGACCCTAAGTGAAATATGTTGTAAGGGGATTGGTAAGGAAATATTAGACCAAGGGAATATATACAGCATATCTATTCAGGAAGATCAGATGGAGTTGGAAGAGAAGGGGAAGGAATCATGATGATACCAAGAGCAGAAAAGGTAGTAACAGAGTGGCGAGCTGTAAATAGTAGATTTTTACTTGCAAAGTTTTAACCAAAGCAGTGCAATAAGAGTGTTACAGTTTGCTATGCATAAAAACATGATTCCTCTGAAGAAAGGAAAGATAAATACTATGAAGAACTGCAAAGTGTAATAGATGAGATCCCAGAGAGGGATATGAAAATTGTGATTGGTGACCTCAATGCTAGTTGGAAGGAATAATCAAGGTATACAAAATATGATGGGTGATGAGGGTCTTTGCAGAGTTGCAAATGAAAATGGAACACATTTTATAAGTTCAACAAACAATCTTGTTATTAGAGGTACTCTTTTCCTAGCACAAGGACATTAACAAATATACATGGACTTCACCATGTGGCAATTACAAAAATCAAATAAGATCACATGTCCACTAATAAAGAGAAAAGGAGGCCTCTGAGAAATGTAAGAAGCTGGAGGGGCAAACGCTCCTCATTGCCACTCTGAAATTAAAACAAAGCACCAAAAAGCAATGTAGATAGAATACAGTACCCAAGTTTGATACACCTTAGTTTCTAGAAGATGAACGCTGAGAAACTTTTGCAACTGAAAGTGTCTTAAGAGACTTTAAGAGATGAAGAGCAAACACTTAAAGAAAGGTGTGATATTAAGAACATGTATCAGTCAGTTGGCAGTGAAGTTGGAACAAAGTTACAAGGAGAAAGCCATGGATACAAATGATATTTGGGAAAAGGAGACAAAGAAACTGACTATTGAAAGTTTTTGAGGAATTAATGAAAATTACAAGCTAGAGCATGCTAAGTATTCCAGTACTGACAATGAGGTCAAAAGAAAAGCCAGGAATGACTAGAGAGAATATTTAGATAGGAGAGCAGATGGGGATGACAAAGCTATGAATTAAGGAAGTGGATATGGTATAAGAATTGCTCATAGAATTATTAATGAAATATCTTCAGGGGGCAAAGAAGAATAAGCATATACCCATCAAAATGAGAGATGGGTCTATTTTAACAACAGAAGATGAAGAAAGGCAACATTGGATGGAACACTTTAGTGAGGTCTCGAACAGGAAATATGAAGGGAATAATTTGACTGATATACCCGAAGCTTAGAAAGACCTTGGCATGCCCATTAATGAATCCAGTGTGTTTGAAGTCAAAGCTACCATTAGAAAACTCAAGGTATGGAAAGTCCCAGGACACCAACCACCCGTTGAGGTACTACCGCTAGAAAGTTATTGGGTCCTTTGACTGGCCAGACAGTACTACATTGGATCCTTCTCTCTGGTTATGGCTCACTTTCCATCTGCCTACACATACACCTAATAGTCTGGCCTATACTTTACATATTCTTCTCTGTCCTCATAAACCTAACAACACTGAGATTACAAAAACCATTCTTTCTCGCTCACAGGGGTTAACTACTGCAATGTAATTGTTCAGTGACTACTTTCCTCTTGGTAAGGGTAGAAAAGACTTTAGCTACAGTAAGCAGCTCTTCTAGGAGGACACTCCAAAATCAAACCATTATTCTCTGGTCTTGGATAGTGCCATAGCCTCTGTACCATGGTCTTTCACTGTCTTGGGGTAGAGTTCTCTTGCTTGAGGGTACACTCGGGCACACTATTTTATCTTATTTCTTTTCTTGTTTTTTTTTTCAAGTTATTGAAATTTTGTTATTCTTAAAATATTCTATATTAATTGTTAATTACTTTTCTTGTAGTTTCCTTATTTCCTTTCATCACTTGGCTATTTTTCCTGCTGGAGCCCTCGGCTTATAGCATTCTCCTTTTCCAACTAGGGTTGTAGGTTAACAAGTAATAATAATAGTAATAATAGGATGGAATAACTGCTGTGATGATATTGCCTGAAAATGAAGTGACTACTGTACCAGAATACTTACAAGATTATTTTGTAACATGGCATGAAGAGGCAAAACCTGATGAATGGGAGCTGGAAGTGTTGGTGAAAATGGCAAAAAAAGATCTGACCAATTACAATAATTACAGAGGCCTCAAACTTGTGTCAGTTGTCATGAAAATATATAGTATACTTATTCTAAAGAGACTAGAGAGATAGATTGATGAAAAGCTGAGAGATTAACAAGCAGGATTTAGAAAGGGTAGAAGTTGCATTGACCTAATTTTCATTTGAAGACTTGTACAGCAATGTGCAGATTATAGAAATCCACTTTTGATGGCCGTTGTGGACTAGGAAAAAGCCTTTGATAATGTGCACAGTCCAATTTTGAGGACAGTCTTAAATTGTCAGGGAGTTCCTCTTAAATATGTAAATTAGATAAAGTCTGTTCATGGGCATAACAAGTGCAAAGTTGATGATAGTGGAATCCTATCAAATTAACTTCCAGTGAACAGTGGAGTACTCCAAGGGAGTATGTTGTCACCTATGTTGTTTATCATCCTCATGATATTTGTAATGCATAGAAAAGTTGGGGATGGTAGAGAAGGATTGGAATGAATTGGAAATAGAAAATTAGCTGACCTAGAGTATGCTGATGATGCTGTCCTTATAAGCAGAACACCACAGAATTTGCAATACTTGCTTACCAGAATGCATAAAATATCACGAGGTTGGGCTCAACATGAATAGAATAAAGAAACAAATGATGAGAACGGAATATGCAATGGAAGAGGAAATATTATTTGAAAGAGAAAGGATTAATGAGGTAGAATCATTCAAATATTTAGGAACTATGATCTCATACTGGGTCTTTAGAATTGGAGTTTAATGAAAGATTGAAAAAAGCAAATCAAACAATGACTATACAGTATTAAGCAAAATTTGGAAATCAAATCGCCTGAAATTAAATATAAAAATCAGGCTATACAATATATGAATTTCATGAGATCAATGTTACTGTATGAACATGAGTCATGGTATGACAATGAAACAATATCCAACAGATTTTGTAAATTTGGAAACAAAGCCCTCGAAAGAATGTTGAGAGTTAAATGGCAGGACAGGATTAGAAATGAAACTATAAGAGATTACTCTAGTAGCTTATATGGATGAGATCATGGCGAGTGGTAGATGGAGATGGTTTGGGCATGCTCTTTGCACTTCCTAGGAGAGATTAGTTCACCAAATGTTTAACTGGGCTACACATGGGACTAGAAAAGTTGGAAGACCCAGGAATACATGGCTGAGGAATACTTAGCATGAAGTAGGATAGGATGAATGGAGAAGTATTGATTTAAAAGCTCAAGATAGAGAGGACTGGCGAAATCTAACCGAGGTCCTTTGCATCAATAGGTATAGGAGATGGTGATGATGATGAGATTGGGTCATGAATTAATGTACAGTATCCAAAAATACCAGAGGGTCAAATAAGTGATGAACTTAGACAAGATAAAATTTTTATAATGAGGCATTCTCTCTGAAAATAAGACTACCACAAGCTAAATGTGTTGAAGATTATTTCATTTATCACATACAAAATTCATTATTCCATAAAGCCTATCAATTTTTAAAGATGAAATGTTTCAATTACAGGAAAAATTCCTGACACAAATAGGCAATCCCCACAGGTGCAACAATTTAAGTCAAAAAGTCTCATTTTACATTAATGATACTGGTTCAACACTTTGACAGCAAGTATTCAAAAAACACCTAGAGTTACCCTTGCAATTAGTACTTTTGTAGCCATAAAAATATTTAAAAACTTGAAATAAAGTCAAGTGGTTATTACCAAAAGAACAGTGTACGGAATACTACTGTACTTACCTCACTGTTTTTTCGGAGGCCATGTGTCCGCAAGGATTAAAGCAGAAAGTTGGATAGCCACTGTCAACATAGAATGCAGGTTCGATACCCATGCACAGTTTGACTACCGGCCCAACCTGAAGGAAATATTTGGTATTGATAATGGTGATGAAGAATTCAATTTACAAGGACAAATCAACTTTAAATTTTGTGAATTAATTACATTTGTGTAAACATCAAAGTCTACAATAGTGTAATAAAAAAATTAAAATGATTAACCACTACGAAGGATTTTTAACTTAAAGGTAAAACTCAGTACTTATTCGACTGACCCAAAATGGCTTCTTAGAAATTAACACAAATATAGTTTAACTAACAGATAATACCACTGCAAATTTTTTTAAACTGGGAAAGAGGAAATGATGAAAACTAGAAGACATTTAGGCATTCACACAAAATACTATCTTATGCTGTTAATAATCTACTGAAGCTCATTAGTTTCACACAAATTGAATCATGAGTGGTAACTTAAATCTACCCCCCAGGGACAGACAGTACAAAACCCCAAGTTTTTTTCTTTAGTACTGACGACCAATTTTCTGAAGATTTTCTTAAAAAAAGAATGTTAAACATCATTCAAATGGAATATACAGTATACCATATAATTTCCACACCTAATGTATTATAATGTGAAAATAACCCATTATTAGTTTTATCGCAAAACAAATCTTGACATTTATTCATCATAGACTTCAGCTGTCATGTAAGTACAAAATCCCACAACTAGATATTCTCATCCATTGCATATTCCTACATAAACACCAAACAGAAATGACTGGTCAATAATGGGTAAAAATACATAAAATGTTGAAGGAAATTAACTGGTAAGAGATGTGGTTGGGCTGGTAAGGATGTCTACCTCTATTCCTGGTACCCAATCACCCTTCAAACATGAATCTGTTTATTTGCTTCCCATCCATGTGCTATTTAAAAGATATTTTGTATATAATCCTGGAAATTCTAGAAACTGCCACACCTTGAAGTGACTCCATTACTACGAATGCACTAAAATTTAATACTGATATCACAGGAAAAAATACCATAGCAAACTTCATAAAATACTAATATTAATTGGATTTAGAAAATTGAGCCACATGAACTGGTACCTGACCAACCATTTAGAAGGAAACAATAATGAAGGAAAGATAGAAGATACTTTTTATGCTATGAAATTTAAGATTGGTTTCCCAATTATTTTTACTGATGAACAAGTGAATGCAGTATCTTAACATTTCCAAATTT
This sequence comes from Palaemon carinicauda, assembly GCF_036898095.1. Classification (NCBI taxonomy): domain Eukaryota; kingdom Metazoa; phylum Arthropoda; class Malacostraca; order Decapoda; family Palaemonidae; genus Palaemon; species Palaemon carinicauda. The sequence goes on along the minus strand of NC_090740.1, from coordinate 132,556,570 downwards.
ATCCCTTAAAATTACTATGTTTATGGATATATAACATTATACCTACCTACCCAATGAAGCTTTCTAATACAAGATTTATCTTCCCTGGCCCCATAAAGAAATCAAGACCACTTGTTAATCAAAATATGAAGTTCTGGGCTATACAGTACAGTATATGGGCATATGTAAATAATTTCATGTTAGTTTAAAATTTTTGTCAGAATCTTGGCAACCATGTTTAAAACCCTTTTATATACATCTTTAACTAAGAAAAACATGAATGTCATTTTTTTTCATGACTTTTTAGATAACCATATTGGAATTCAAAATGGCTACCTTATATTTTCCTTATTTGTTAATATCCCAACTTCTATTTGTGATAGAGAAATGATTCTATAGTCTATAACTACATTTTCTGGTTAAGTAATTAATAATTTATCATTCTTCATTATCTAGAAATAAAACTACACAATTTTGTGGGGTTTATATAATTTCAACGTATTTTTATTAGGAAAATACTTTGATAGGATCATCTGAATGTAAGAATCCTTTTTACCACTTAATCATTTAAATAACTTTATAGACACAAATAAGATTAAAGGTGTGTTAAATCATTTCAGTTCTAAGGATATAACATTTTAAATATAAATTGAAGTGTTTCATGTTACGAGACAGTCAATACAGAAAACTGTTTTACAGAAAGAATTTTGCTTCTCAAATGTTTAGTCCTCATACAAATGTGCATCTGTATTTGAATATCTCTCATCATCTGCACAGCCAGAAGTTCAGTGCACTCCAATTTGCATTTCCTGCAGGAACACCTTCCTCTGCATGTATTCAGATTCCATACTACTGACTCCAGACTTGCGCCTTATCAACTGAGAGATAGAATCAGGTACAGTTGGAATGTTTGACAACAGAGGGACAAATCTGTTATTTTCTTTAAACCATCCCAGCTTTAGTGGATCATGAAACACAGAAGTTATAACAAGATCCTGTTGGCAGATGGTGGAGGTAGTCTTTCCCTTCCATTAGATTTAAGCTGCTTAAATAGCTGCCATCTGAGATTTAATGCTGTTCTAATGTCCATACCCTTACGACGAAACAAGTAGGAAAGAAATTCATCACAATCAGTATGACTTTAGCTGATGGTTGTTGTTCTTTACCCAAAGATGAGATTGCAAACAAAATTTTTGAATTCAACTCTATAAATGTATTGAAGAACCATTCTTGCCTGGGATATGACCTGTTGAGTCATAGCTTGTCCGTGCATGTCAGTTCATCAAAGCAGATGCTTTTTCATGTCCCAGTTTCACATTAAAGATAATTTACAGTAATTTGTATTTTTCCTAGCTATACTTTCAACAAACTTCCTTCTTAGTATATTTGGTCTGTTAAACCCAGTCACGACCAGACAATTCTGTTGGGTTTCCTTAAGCATCATACATCTGGCAGGACCAAGAATGCCCTACCTAGGATGAGAACACATTCCAGGACAGGGTAGCAGCGTATGTACAGTATAGGTCCTCTGCCTTCCTGCTGTCAGACCATTGTTCCTTTGTGTTGCGTTGCCCGTGTACCCTTTCTTCAATTGTGTCTGCTAGTGTGCTTTCCATTCAGCATGGAGTCAAAAAGAATGAAACATCATTGTCCAGGTGTGAATGAAAATTCATTCGGGGCTTTTCTGTCATACATGGAAGTGTATCCACACTCATCGTGTATCTCATGTCGGGGTCAAGATTGTGTACATGAGGACACCTGTCCCCGAGAGCATTGAGTGGCCTGATTGGTAAGCTACGAGGAAGAAGGCCAGGAAGGAATGCGCTCCTTCGAAGAGGAGTAGAGGTTCCAGGACGCTTTCTAGGGCTTCGACTACAAGGAGCCCTTCTATTCCAACTGTATCCCCTGCCCCATCCAAGGGAAATGCTGCTTCCCCTTCAAGAGAAGCAGGACCCTCGTCGTTACAGTCATCGGCCTCCCAAAAGCCCTCCGTGAAAGAAATTTCCGCTGTTTGGACCCAGTTGTAAGATTCATTGGGACTGCATTTGCCGACATTTTGTCCTAGATGGCCGCGGCTGTATGTGATGTCTTGCTCAATACTTCCTGGCAAAGGCCCTTCCCTTGCAGTCTCTACCACCCCCCCTCCACCTCGATGCTCTCAGGGTCAGCAGCAGGCCATGTGGCCGCTCCACCTCCCTCGCGGGTTCCCTTGTTGAATTACGTGGGTGTGCCAGCTGTCTCAGGACCTGCCTCACTAGGCCTAGTGAGTACACCTGTCATTTCGTACTCTGATTTGCTGGGACATGAAGGCAGGCCAGCCTCTCCGCTGCCGCCAATGCTCAAAGAGGACTTCTCGAGCTCCCCAGAATGGCGGCCGAGGTCCTGTTCGGGTACCGTCCTTACCTCCTTTAGGTCGCCTCAAAAGGGACCGTAGTCATTCTGGTCCATGCTTGCCAAGCCGTTGTCACCTGCTTCTCAAGATTAACAGATTCCAAAGTTACGAAGAATGTCTGCAGAGCCTGTTGGATATCTTTTTGATTTCTGTATACTTATGCAAGCTCCTTAACGCTTAACTAGAGTGTCATAAACTACTGGAGTTTCTTCTAGGAAAGTTTTAACCCACAGATCAAAGAGAACTGGAAGATTTATTTCATCAGTTTCAATTGGTCTGTTGTGGTGCTTTCCGTTGATGATCCGATTGACAGTAATACTACTATAGAGATCAGCCTCCTCCCATGCTTCATCAAGTCCACTTCATTCAAATGTCTTTCCTAAATAGCAAATTGCACATAGTGAAGTGTGAAAAGCTCCAGGACAGAAGATCCATTTGTCTTTGTTATTTTGGGTTGAGATACTCTAGCTTCAGGACCTTTTTATAAAGGTCCATGACATATCTTTATTGCGTAAACATACTTTGTTATATTTAAAATATTTTATTTTAAAATGTATGTTGTATCAATAAAATTAAGTTAATATGCTGATCGATACAAGATTTATAGCTAATTGTGTGCGGCCATCTTGAATTATACCAAATTACGAGCAGCCATCTTGAATTTAAAAATGCGTACCTTAAAAGTTCTGAATAAAATCCACAAACATATTTTTTTCTTATTTGAGATATGTAAAGAAGAGATTAAGAATAGTTTCTATTCTATCAATTTTTTAACATCATCTTATGTTTGCTCATCCACTAGTACAGCGAAACCTTAAAGTATGAAAGTTTCGTTATACGAAAAACTCGTCTAACGAAACGACAAACAAATATTTTTTCGCCTCTTATTACAAAAAAACTCGACACACAAAAGGAAATTCACACAGCTACTATTGTCCTGCTCTCTTATTGATCCACATCTTTACCATCATGTTTCTACCAGCATCCCTCTACCATTTAGTTTTGGCATTCACTATTGTTCAGATTGAATTCAGGATGGCGATTTCAATTTCATACTTATATTTTTTGTGTTTTTTTATTTAACCAGTAATTCTATGACCATGGGTCCCAAGAATGTTGTTGATGTTCAGGGAAAGAAGAGGATACTTTCTATAGAGACAAAGCTGGAGATAATCAACAAGTATGAGGCTGGCACAAGGTTGAGTGTGATTGCTAAGGAATAAGGCCAAAATCCATCGACGATAGGCACTACCCTTAGTCAGATGGATGCCATCAAAGCAGCAACACTTTCTAAGGGCATAACTATTCTTTCTAGTATGAGGAGCCATGCCCATGACAAGATGGCAAGACGACTACTCCTCTGGATTAAGGACAAGGAAATTGCAGGAGACACAATCACCACAAGGCCAGCGCCATTTTCTATAATTATGAGGTGCCGGTGATGGGAGATGAGAATGAGAGAGAGATTACATGAGAGGAAGTGAGGAGAGCACTAGATGAAACGAGAGTGGGAAAATCATCTGGTATGGATGCTGTGAGAGCTGAGATGTTGAAGGAAGGGGGTGAGACTGTACTTCAATGGTTAGGGAGATTGTTTAATATGTGTTTTGTGTTGTCAATGGTACCAGTAGATTGGGTTTGTGTGTGTATTGTACCACTATATAAGGGTAAGGGAGATGTGTATGAGTGCTGTAATTCAAGGGGTATTAGTTTGTTGAGTGTAGTTGGAAAAGTGTATGGTAGAGTACTGATTAATAGGATTAAGGATAAAACAGAGAATGCAATATTAAAAGTACAGGGTAGTTTTAGAAGAGGTAGGGGTTGTATGAATCATATTTTTACAGTTAGACAGATATGAGAGAAATATTTAGCAAAAGGTAAGGAGGTGTATGTTGCGTTTATGGATCTGGAGAAAGCGTATGATAGAGTTGATAGGGAAGCAATGTGGAATGTGATGAGGTTATATGGAGTTGGTGGAAGGTTGTGGCAAGCAGTGAAAAGTTTCTACAAAGGTAGTAAAGCATGCGTTAGGATAGGAAATGAAGTGAGCGATTGGTTTCCGGTGAGAGTGGGGCCGAGACAGGGATGTGTGATGTCGCCGTGGTTGTTTAACTTGTATGTTGATGGAGTGGTGAGAGAGGTGAATGCTAGAGTGCTTGAACGAGGATTGAAACTGGTAGACGAGAATGACCATGAATGGGAGGTAAATCAGTTGTTGTTTGCGGATGATACTGTACTGGTTGCAGATGCGGAAGAGAAGCTTGATCGATTAGTGACAGAATTTGGAAGGGTGTGTGACAGAAGGATGTTAAGAGTTAATGTGGGTAAGAGTAAGGTTATGAGATGTATGAGAAGGGAAGGTGGTGCAAGGTTGAATGTCATGTTGAATGGAGAGTTACTTGAGGAGGTGGATCAGATTAAGTACTTGGGGTCTGTTGTAGCAGCAAATGGTGGAGTGGAAGCAGATCTACGTCAGAGAGTGAATGAAGGATGCAAAGTGTTGGGGGCAGTTAAGGGAGTAGTAAAAAATAGAGGGTTGGGCATGAATGTAAAGAGTTCTGTATGAGAAAGTGATTGTACCAACTGTGATGTATGGATCAGAGTTGTGGGGAATGAAAGTGACAGAGAGACAGAAATTGAATGTTTGAGATGAAGTTTCTAAGGAGTATGGCTGGCGTATCTCGAGTAGATAGTTTTAGGAACGAAGTAGTGAGGGTGAGAACGGGTGTAAGAAATGAGTTAGCAGCTAGAGTGGATATGAATGGGTTGAAGTGGTTTGGCCATGTTGAAAGAATGGATAATGGCTCTCTGCTAAAGAAGGTGATGAATGCAAGAGATGATGGGAGAAGTATAAGAGGAAGGCCAAGGTTTGTGTGGATGGATGGAGTGAAGAAAGCTCTGGGTGATAGGAGGATAGATGTGAGAGAGGCAAGAGAGCGTGCTAGAAATAGGAATGAATGACGAGCGATTGTGACGCAGTTCCGGTAGGCCTTGCTGCTTCCTCCGGTGCCTTGGATGACCGCGGAGGTAGCAGCAGTAGGGGATTCAGCGTTATGAAGCTTCATCTGTGGTGGATAACGGGGGACGGTGGGCTGTGGCACCCCAGCAGTACCAGCCGGATTCGGTTGAGTCCCTTGTCAGGCTGGGAGGAACGTAGAGAGGAGAGGTCCCCTTTTTTGTTTCATTTATTTGATGTCTGATACCCCCCAAAATTGGGGGAAGTGCCTTGGTATATGTATGCATGTATTTATTATTTTTCATTTATTATAGTAATAAGTTTTAATATCTACTTCCTTTACAGGTATTGACGGTTAGGTTAGGTATATTGAATAACTCAAATGTATTTGGCTCTACTGTATTTCATTCTGGTTTTACCTCTATTATAAAATTTAATGAGGTGTTTTCATAGGGCTTGGAACGAATTAGGCGATTTACATGTAAAATGAGACTCATACGAAAAAATAATGTTACGAAAGACAATCCAGAATGAAATAATTTTGTATCCTAGGATATTAATGTATCATCATCATAAGACAAACTACAACAATAGCTGGAAAAGCAGATTCCTACAAGTCAAAAAAGGAAAAGGCAATAACTAAAGTATAATAAAATGTAAACTTTAAAAAATATTAATACCAAAGAATAAATTAACTAAGAGATTTGGCCCTTTAAACCAAGTACAGTACTAGAACCCAAGAAGCCTTTCAGAAGTTTTTTTTGTAATAATGAATGAATGAATGAAGGAAACTAAAAATATGATTACACAGTACAGTGAAACCTCGTTTATCGCGGTAGATAGGTTCCAGACGCGGGCGCGATAGGTGAAAATCCGCGAAGTAGTGACATCATAAACCTATTTATTTAACATGTATATTCGGACTTTTAAAACCTTCCCTTGTACGTAGTACTGTTAACAAACCACCCTTTAATGTACAGAACACTTAATGCATGTACTACAGCACCCTAAACTAAAACAGGCACAAATATTAAAGGCGATTTTATATCATGCGTTTCCTAAACACCTAAAAAGCACGATAAAAAATGGCAACCAATGTTTTGTTTACGTTCATCTCTGATCATAATGAAGAAACAAACTCATTTAGTGTACAGTACACATATATGTATAGGTTAGTTTTTGCATCGATTATATTGATTATACAGTACTGTACTGTATGTTGATTTGTTTATTACCAATGTTTTAGTTTACGTATTTTTCTTAGGACTTCCAAATGAAATGTTTTTCTTTGTGACGCCGCCTGAAACGACGGCGTGTACGCTCAGTAAACAACCACGCTCAGAACAAACAAGGCATTTAACGCGCATGATGATCGTGATAAATAATGATACAGTACATACAGTATTTACAGTAAAAGCATTTACAAAATATGTTACCTTACAAATATAAATTATACAGTATTGTACGTAGCAAAGCAGGAAAACAATTTACGAGAGAGAGAGAGAGAGAGAGAGAGAGAGAGAGAGAGAGAGAGAGAGAGAGAGAGAGAGAGAGAGAGAGAGAGAGAGATTGTTTTACGTACGTAAATGTAAATTTTAAACAAAAAAAATATGATAGGTTACAACATGTAGACTTTTAAAACCTTCCCTTTAACTTAATGCATACAATACTGTACGTATTGTATGCAAGAATATTAAAGTAAAAAATAAAGATTGTTACTGTACTCACCACGAAAGAAGTTGAAGAAAAACTTGAATGGTGATGGCGATGAATTTGCTGCACAGTAGAAATGATGATGATGAAGCTGATGATGTGTTCTACTGTGCAGCCAATGATAGTATTTTACGTCTCTTCAGACGGAGGTGTCTTTTCCTGGGACACCTCTTCAACTTCTTCCTGGGAAACTTCAATTTCTTCCGAAGGCGTACTAGCAGGAGGAACTGGCTCTTTTTTGCGAGGCTGGAAGAACATTGTGATCGGAAGTTGTTGCCGCTGCTTCTTTTTTCGATCCAAGAGCATTTTGTAGGGAGTCATTATGTCATCAACCTTGTTGCAGAATTGCATCGAGCGAACCATATCCTCGTCCCACTCTTGCAACATTTCTTTCAACTCCTTCACGTGGTTGCAGGCCTTGGCAAGCTGTTCTAATGTTAAGCCCGTTTCTTCGACATTTTCTTGGGTCTCTTCCTGGGTATCACTCTCTTCCTCACTTGCCGATTTCGTCAGGTCTTCGAGGTCTGCGTCAGTTAGGGGCTGGGAATGGCAGTCCAACAACTCGTCGACGTCTTCAGTCGTCATGTCGCCAAACCCGTCACCTCCAATTATGGCAGCCAACTGCACAGATTTCCGTATTGCAGAGTGTTGGATTTCCGACGGAGTAAATCCCTTGTCGTCGTAAACAATATCGGGCCACAACTTCTTCCAGCTCGCATTCACGGTTGCAGGTTTCATCTCTTGAAGTGCCTTCTGAATATTCTGCAGGCACGTGGCTATGGTGTACTGCCGCCACTACGCCTTCAAGTTGAAATCTTCATCCTCGTCATCTTGGGCAGCATCCACACACGCAACGAGGTCCGCCAAGGTATTCTTCGTGTAGAGGGCCTTGAACGCCCTGATAACCCCCTGGTCCATCGGTTGAATTAATGACGCGGTGTTGGGTGGCAGGAACTCAACCTGAATGCCCTCATGCGACAGGTCAGTTGCGTGTCCACCAGCGTTATCCATAAGGAGAAGGATCTTGAATGGCAAGCCCTTCTCTAAGAGATATTTACTGACTTGTGGGATAAAACACTGGTGGAACCAGTTGGAGGTCAGCATCTTCGTAATCCATGCTTTTTGATTATGCATCCAGTACACGGGAAGGAGATTCTTATTTTTATTTTTCAAAGCGCGAGGATTTTTCGACTTACAGTGATACCTCGGTAGTCGAACGACTCTATACTCGAACAATTCGGAGTTCGACCAAAATTTTCGAGAAATTTTTGCTGCGGTGCTCGACCAAAAATTCGGTACTCGACCAGCCGAACACGTGACGACCGCATGGGCTTTGTGATGATCGCGCCATCTCGGCCACTCTCGCTTGTTCGGGAAGCATCAGTTCTCTCGAGAGCGTCACTCAGACAACGCGCGATCAGCATTCGTTGTGATTTAGTGATTTTCAGTGCTTTTAATTGCTTTTTTAGCTTTCATAATGAGTCCCAAGAAAGTAATGAGTGTTAAGGGGAAGGAGAAGAGGAAAACAGTGCGAACAACGATCGAGTTGAAGAAGGAAATTATAGCGAAATATGAGAATGGTGTACGAGTGTCCGATTTAGCGGTAGAATACGGAATGGCGAAGTCGACCATTTCTACGTTTTTAAAGCATAAAGAAATGATTAAGAAGGCGAATGTTGCAACGGGAGTTACGGCGGTAACTAAGCAAAGGCCACAAGTGATTGAGGAGATGGAAAAGTTGCTTTTAATATTTATTAAAGAAAAACAGTTGGCCGGGGAAAGTGTTAGTGAAGCGTTCATTTGTGAAAAAGCGTTGCATATCTATGAAGAATTAGTGAAGAAAAGTCCGAGTACCAGTGAAAGTGATTCATTTACATTTAAAGCGAGCAGGGGTTGGTTTGAAAAGTTTCGTAATAGAACAGGTATTCGTAATAGAACAGGTATTCATCATTTTCGAAGAATACTGCAGAGGAGGAAGAAACAATTAACAATAGACCAGTTTTTCACAAAAGAAAAGAAAGCTGCTACATCAAAGCCTGTTTCTCCTCCAAAGAAGAGACAAAGAAGAGAAGAAACCCCTGAAATAGATCTGCCCACCCTTTCATTGGAGAGAGAAACAACTCCTGAAGGAGAACTACCCCGCCACATCATGGAAGGGGACTCTCCTTCCAAGCAGTAACCTCCCCCTTCCATCCTCTCCACATCCATCCCTGTATGCCATCGAACCGCTGCTCAAAGGTATGTTCACTACAGTACAGAAAATGGTTTAAAATTGTTTTATTTTAGTACAGTAAATGGTTTAAAATTGTTTTATAGGATTTTCTGACCAATTTCATACACATTTAGATAATTATTGTTGTTTAGGTACACGTTTTATTAATATTTTGGGCCTGTTCGAGTGCTTGGGAACGGAATAGAATATATACCATTATTTCTTATGGGGAAAAAAAATTCGGTACTCGAACAAATCGGAGGTCGAACACGGATCTCGAACGGATTATGGTCGAGTACCGAGGTATCACTGTATAAATAAGCCCCGGCTTTAACAAAAATCCAGCAGCATTGCCACACATCACAAGGGTAACGCGATCCTTGAATGCCTTAAAGCCAGAGGCTTTGGCTTCCTCTTTGAACAGGAAAGTTCACGACGGCATTCTCTTCCAAAACAAGCCAGTCTCATCCATATTAAAGACTTGTTCCGGCTTGTATCCACCTTCGGCGATAATATTCTTGAACGTCTGGTTCACGTAAGTTTCAGCAGCGGCAGTGTCAGCGGAAGCAGACTCCCCATGCAGGGAAACGCTTTTCAGGGCGAAGCGTTTCTGAAACTTCGCGAACCATCCTTTGCTTGCGGAAAAAAGTTTCTGAGGCTGGGAATCAGTGGATGTCCCTGGTTGAGGATCATCTGCATCATCATCATCTTCAGCATGGTTGCCGTCGTCGTCTTTAGGTTCCTTTGCAGCAAAATTCTCATATAAACTCAAAGCCTTTGTTTGGATGGTGTTCGTATCCAAGGCTATGTTCTTCTTCCGGCAGTCGGCAATCCACACAGCTAAAGCACCTTCCATGCGTACGATCGTTTTATTACGCGTTGTAACGACTCGCTTCGCTGATCTGCTAAAGGTGATTGCAGCCGTCTTTCTAATGTTCGCCTCGTCCTTTTTGATATAGCGAACGGTGGATTCGTTGATGCCAAAATGGCGGCCGGCGGCCGCGTAACTTCTACCATCTTTTAACATGTCGAGAAGCGTAACCTTCTCAGCTATCGTCATCATCCTTCGGTGGCGTTTAGGCTCACTACCAGCCTTAAGAGAAGCAGAACGCTTGGGAGCCATTACAGTAGGATTTACGTACAGTACTGTAACAAAAAGTTCAACTTAAAAAGGTCGCACACAGCACAGATTAAACTTCACAAACTTAAGAACGTCTACTCAGCGATACGCGGTAACAGAGAGTGAACGATCCAGCCCCGCGAGAACTTTGATGCTGCGGGTAGAAGATGCGGGCAAAACACCAATCACAGGCTAGATAACAAAACTTGAGTTCTGATTCGTCATCTATCAGCGCTTGAACCAATCGCAACCCGTCTTACAGTACTAGGATGCGTTGGTTACCTACTCATAGAAGATGCCCCGCGCATACTGAACGTACGTAGATTAAGTACAATACCGTAATAATAATAAATAATGATAATAATACTGTACAGTAATAATAATAATAATGATAATAATAATGATAATAATAATAACAATAATAATTTTATTAACAACAACAACAATAATAATAATAATAATACTACACACTTTACGTACGCTATTTTACGTCTCTCTCTCTCTCTCTCTCTCTCTCTCTCTCTCTCTCTCTCTCTCTCTCTCTCTCTCTCTCGTATGCTTATTCGAAATGTGATTTTTGCAACAAAGAATATTATTGGATGCAGTACTGTACTACGTACGTATACATACAAAAGATTCATGGAAAAGAAGCACATCCATTACAGTACACACCATTCTAATATGGTATGACTGCATCTGATTTGCGTTTCATGTTCAATTTAATTTTACTACGTGCTGAATTATCGTATGATCACATTCTCTTTTCGTGTTTTATTTCTTTCTGTGCTGAATTATATATCATATGTAATGCAATGAACAATCAGTAAGAGCAGATATTACTAATTACAGTATTAATGGAATTACAGGTAACAAAATATCGTATTTGATTGTCTTCAGAATTCGCGGTATTTTTGAATTTTCCGGAAAATCCGCGATATGTATATATATATATATGGGTTATGGAAAAACCCCGCGAAGTGGTGAATCCGCGATTGTCGAACCGCGAAGTAGCGAGGGTTCACTGTAATATGAAAATCAAATGAAACATACCAATGTAAGTATGATTGTGCAACTCTTGTACATACATTGCCACAGCAAAATTTACCTAAGATAAAATCAAAGTTAACACTTAAAAAATTGTAGGCTAAACATGAGGAAATACTGTACCCAAAAAAAATATTTCTTTAAATCTCATAAGGGTCAACATATACAATAAATTATGGAACAATATCTATGCCAAGCTACTCAACAAAAAAGTATTTGCACGACGTTTGAACTTCCTCACATTTCACCAATCCAACAGGTCAGTGTTCCATAATTTGATCAAAACAAGAATAAAAATCTAAGGATACTGTTATGTAAAGAACTTCAAATTACAATAAGAAGAAGAATAAAAACACTGCCAATTTCCACTTAAAGCAAAATGGGTGTATCAACTATTTTAATGAACTTTTATATTTTATTTTATCTTTGAAAGGTCTCTGGTCACAATTTCTATCTACATTATCATGTATTTAATTTTTTTTTTTTTAAGGCAAAAATTAAATAAGAATAACACCATTCTAAGTAAGCCAAGGAATCATTGCATTAGAACAGTTGAAGCTTGATGGATGCACTACCAGGAGTTCTAGGTATACATAAATTGCCTTTTATCACTTTTCATGTAGTCTGGAAGGGAAGCTGCAATATTGATCACCAGAAGGAGGGAAATAATACCTATAGGTTTGTATGAGAAAAAAGAATTAATGAGTAAATTTTTTTTTTTTTTATCGGAACCCCATCATGATAATTGCAATTTAGGTGGGATCAAGATTTGTGTGATCCAAGAGAACACTTGGGAAGATGGGTTTAAACCTTTTTAGTGTGAAATGTCACTGTTATAAGCGTAAGCTGAATTGGCAAAGTATGTCCCATATATGGGAGACAAATGTCTCCACATATGTGAGACAGGAATACTAATAACCCTGGAAGTCTTCACCTCTAAAATTCCATATTTGAAATAGTTAAGAGAAGAGAGAATCAAAAGAGGTAAAGGATTCCTTTTGACCATTCCTTAAATGGAAATTTGGCTAATTACTACTGGTGGTTTCAAGGAAAGTGTCCATCCACTTAAATGCCTCAAGTAAAATCTTGTATAAAACATACTACAGTACTACCATCCAAGTAATAGGACCAGAAGACTTTGCCCCTCTCTCACAGACTTGAGAATGACTATCCAGTATCAATATGAGACCATGAACTTTTAGCCGTTTCTTAAATCAATCCATGAAATGATAATAATAGGAAACAGTTACTTCAAGAACTTCTGGTCCTCCTAGGGTAATAAAAGACTCCTTTTTCTCATCCAAGATAGTAGTATTTTTCATGGGTGACAGGAGTAAAGCACTCTGTACTGTATAACAATACCTACTGTCCGGAATTTTAGGTCTTTACCAGGAGATAATCTACTAACAGCAAACCTCTGAAAATTTAAGCTACTGTATCTACCAGAGAGCATGAATCTCACTACCCCAGTTTGAATATGCAAACCACAGGAGAAAAACTCTCTCGAGTGTAAAGTCCAACAGCAACATTGCCTGTAAAAGTCCAAATGTAGGCTTCGGGTTAAAACTTGATATCTGTATTTGCTAAAGCTTCCTGGTGAGAGTCCTGAAGGACCACAAGAACAACATCCAGAGGATTAATGGAGTTTACCAAATTAACGTCCTCCCTCCATTGTACAAAACAAATAGTTCTTTTCTTCAATATGAAATTTGGTTTATTGATGACTACGCATAAAAGTTATAAAAATTTTCCATCTTTCCTTTCAATAGAAAAATGACTAGTAAAGTAATGAAACACCAGTGGTTAGTTATACAGTAGTAGAGTAATGTAATGAGACGCTAGTAGTTAATGGTAAGAAACGAAGCAGTGACGTGCCAGGAGCACTTAGTTATTTCAGTCTCGCTGTTGCATCTGTTGGGAAAACTGTAAGTTCTCCAGGCTCCAAATTGTAATATGTTTTAATGAATTTTAAGATAGCTTTCACTGGATTTGTTAGCTATTATGGGAGCAGTACTGTGATAGAAAAAAAAAAAACTTGTGAGAAGTGCAAATGCCTCTCTGTTCTTTCCATGGAAGTGTTTTTGAGCTTGAAAGCACAAATGAAACTTGCTTTTACTTCAAAGGGAAATCCAGAAGCCTAGGCTAGGTGTTTATAGTGGGGATAATAATGATAATGACAAGCAAGCACCATTCTTTAATACAGCATTTAATCAAACAAGTTTTGATGGTGATGAACCCCAAAAGCTCTTTATTAGCTCCCTTTGTTTATCTCAGTAGCCCTGCAAAAGTTCTCTTAAAGGCAGTAATTCTGATCGATCCTTCCCCATTGCTAACGTTAACCTAACTTCTCAAGGCAAGTCTAGTGGTATCAAAGTTTCTTTTAGTAATGTTTCTATATGTTCACTGTGCAATACAAAGTCAACATCCTGTAAAAGAACCTCTAATTCTTTATTCACTTCAGACCCTTCTGTTGCTTCACCTGTTAACTCCTGCAATCTACAATGCTCTTTTAAACAACTTCTTCACTATTTTGGGGCTTGTGGTAGATATATAAAAATTGATAAAAGCAGATGCTCTGGTGGATACCAGAACTCACCATGCTTTGAGGTGTTTTTCTAGGAATACCAATCTTTCTGTCTTCAAACCAGCTTCAATCTTGGGAGTTACTTTCACAGCATTGGTAGTCAGGATTGCCATCAAGTAGACATTCCAGATGAGTTGTCAACTGGACTTTAAGATCTTATGAGAGAATCTTACAATTATCCCTCAGGGAGAATTTCAGTATAAGATTCTACCATTCCCATCAAAATTGGAAAAACCTTCTTGATCCGTGGGTGCTAGTTGTAGTCAAAGGTGGTTACTAGATTCCTCTAACTTCAAATCATCCTTTGGCCAAGGAGCTAGTTCTGTATCCGAGTTATCTTACAAATACAATAAAAGCTCAGACTTTCAACAAGAAACGGTGAACCCTCCTGAGAAATTTGTGAAACAAGAGGTGTTAAACCCTGCTCTGGGTGTTTTACAACACGTTATTCCTAGTCCCCAAAGCTTCAGAGGGTTGGAGGAAAATTCTAGTTGTCTTGACCCTCATAAGTTTTATCTTCACACAGTTTGAGAAGAATAAGCATTCCTCCCCAGTTTTTTTCTGGGATATCGAATACTGTATCTTAGCATGTCATCAAAGCAAAAAATCTATGCTTCCAAACAAATGGTCACTACGCCATTATAGCTAGAAATTTGGAAATGGTAGGGTTGCCCATTTGTAGGTATGTTTACAACGTCAGTGAACAAAAATAGTGAGCTTTGTTCACCCATTCTGGATTCTTAAGCATGGAAGGTCAATGCCCAGTTGCAAAAATGGTCACATCTGGATCTTGTACAAGTTCCCTTCGCTTACCAAGATCCAGCATGTGTTTAACAAGTTCAGAATCTCTGCAAAAAGCAGGAACACTCTAATAGCCCAGTTTTGGCCACAAAGGGGAAGGGGCACATATCTGTGGCCTCTGTTGTAATAGGGTCTGATCAGACAATCAATTTCAAAGATGATTCATCCAAACTCATCCACAATACATCTATTCTAACTACATAAGAGAGTATCCAAGTATTCTCATTAGCCATGAGTTTTTGCCCCCTCTTGATTGCCTTTTATAGATAATTATTCTGTATCAGACACTGGAATTTATATTTAGAGTGGTACCAGTCTAAGAATGTATCAATAACTAAAACTAACAAGAATAATATTTTGAGTGGTACTAATCTTAAGTATGTATCAATTGTTATATCTTTAAGGTTCAATTTTTATTTTTTAAAAATTCAATTTCAGTCATTAAGGGATATAGATCAATACTTAATTCTGTACTGAGAATATATATCTGAATAGATATACCCATTTAGGGCACTATATATATATATATATATATATACTTAGGGCTCTTAGCTCTAGTATCAAAAGGCATCCAGTAATCACAGCCATTTCTTTAATTTGGATGTAGTTATATAGTATTTAAAAGGTTCAACTTTTGAATAGTTTGAAAATATTTCACTTATATTTATAGACTTTGTGGCTGAAACTTTTCTATTGACATTGGCTTCAGCTAAATACACAATATCCTAGAAGACATATATTTTAAGGTAGGCTTCAGGGAGTATTAGATGATTTTGTCTGTCTTCCTTCAGAGCAGAGCAGAAAAAAAAAAAAAAGAAAAAAAAAAAAAAAAAAAAAAGTTAAAACTAAGAGTCTATTGCAAGCCTTTCATCAGAAAATAGATTTCTTTGTTAAGTATTATTAGGAAACTCACAAGAAATAGGATCCAAATCTAATAAAAGCCTTGAAAGTCAAGGTTCATATTAGAAGTTCTGCAATAACATCTTAATTTTTGCAGTAAACATTCTTTGGAAAGTGTTTTAGTGGCAGGTCACTGGCATACCAAGTTGTCATTTGCTAAACAATATCCTGAAGAGTGCTGGTTTACTTATTAAGATTATATGACTCTAGGTCCAATAGCGGCTGCTGTCAATGAGGTCTATGAACTATTTTGGGTTCAGGAAATTGATAATTTTCTCATCCTACAAATATCTCTAGAAAAACAATGAGTCCTATAACTCAAAATGTATTTTGAGATGGCTCTTTTAAAGGTTTAAAGGCCATTCATGAATGACAGAGGAAAGGGACAGTGACATTGCCATATCAAGCAGGACAATGCCTTAAGGACTGACCATATCACATATGATCAGTGCCCAAGGCCCTCTACACCCAAGCTAGGACCAAGGAGGGCCAGGCAATGGCTGCTAATGATTCAGCAGATAGACCTACAGGCTCCCCCAAACCCCCATCCTTAGCTCACAAGGATGGGGAGGTTGCAGCAACCAAAGGAACTAACGAGTTCGAGAGGGACTCGAACCCAAGTCTGCCAATCACCAGGCAAGGACGCTACCACCAGGCCACCACACCCCTAATAATCAAAGCCAGTCAAGTCTAGAATTATCTCTTTCCTTAACTGGTGTCCTACTTCCATCAGTGTGTGGGAGTTGGCAACGTGAACATCAAGGAAGATTCGCAGAAATAAACAGAATCTTAATCAAATTTTCCATGTACATACTCACCTGATGTTCACATATATGCCCTCCTTTTGCTTCTTGTCACCCGTTGAGATACTACCCCTAGATTTATTGGATCCTTTGACTGACCTTTCTCTTTGGTTCAGGGTCATTTTTCTTTCCCTACACATACAACGAATAGTCTGACCTATTCTTTACACGTTCTCGTCATTCCTCATACACGTAACACTGAAATTACCAAAGAATTCTTCTTTGCTCAAAGGGCTAATTACTGTACTGTAATTGTTCAGAGGCTACTTTCCTCTTGGTAAGGGTAAAAGAGACTCTTTAGCTACGGTAAACAGCTCTTCTAGAGGGGCACTCCAAAATCAAACCATTGTTCTCTTAGTCTTGGGTAGTGCCATAGCCTCTGTACCATGGTCTTCCACTGTCTTGGGTTAGAGTTTTTTTGCTTGAGGGTATACTCAAGCACACTATTCTTTCTTATTTTTCTTTCTTCCTCTTGTTTTTTTTAATGGTGTGTTGGGCAAGCTTAATAGAAGGGTCATGGATGCCTGGTGGTTTATCAAGATGTTGTCTTTTCCTCATGCATTTCTTCTTCTCAAAACCATCTTTATTGTCCTCCCTTCAGTTGAAGCAGCTATCTTGGAGGGTATTTAGCCCTGCACGATTTAATGGTTGCCCCATGTTGATCAGTTTTTCCAACTTTTTCTATAGTCTGTGAGTTTGATCAATCACTTTATTTACATTTCTGTAAATATTGTTTTTGTTGTCCTTGTTAATTTAATTTTAAAATATGATGTATCTTTTTCATTATCATTAATTCTTATGCTGTCTGGAGACATTGAGCAAAATCTGGGACCAGTACGTTCTAGATTTCGTCAATGTCATCTATTGTTTTGTGATATTTGTGGTCTTCATGCAAATATTCAAGACCTTACAGTTGCGTCCAGACAGTACGATATTCTTTTGCACTCAGAAACTTTGTTTTCTAATATGAGGCACTAACCTGAACTCCTTATAGCTGGTTTTAAGAAGCCAATGATTTTGAAATGGGATGCTATTACTTGGACTAGGGGAATGGCAGTGTATATTAGGACTAAGCACCCTGCTTCACATAAATCCTGCTATGAATGTGGATGTCATGGGATTCAGGTAATGAAAGTTTGTGGCAGGCATAACAACTTCTATTTCTGTTCGATATACTGGAATTCTGACATGGATGATTCTATCTTTGATTGCCTTCTTACCATTATAGCTAAGATACATGATGATGATAGAAAGCCCTCTTTTGTCTTTGTTGGTGATTTCCATGTTCACCATAGGGAGTGGTTAAATTCTGCTTCTCCTACCAACTGCCATGGCTTAATAGCTTTAGACTTGGCCTCTGAATCAGGCTGTGAGCACATCATAAGTGATGCTACTCACAGGTCTGGTAACTGCTTGAACTTCATATACAAAGACTACCCTGGCATTATAACAAGTAAGGTTGATGCTTCAGTTGGGACATCTGATCATGCCTTGATTTCATAAGTAATGAGACTGAGCAACCCGTCCCTGATGTATTATACCCGTGTAAGACTTATATGAAATTTCACGCAGACTGGAATTGGATTTTGAGTGATCTTTTGGCACTATTGGTCACAATTGTATAATAGTGCTGATCTATTGACCCTTTGAATGAGAATCTAGTCAACATAATTGAAAGGCATATCCCTTTTAGTGTGCTAAGGTACTGAGTGAAGGTCAATCCATGGTTTAATGATGCTTGTAGATGTGCTTATTTGGGGAAAAAGGAGGCCTATCATCTTTGGAAGGGTGACAGATCAGATTTGACTTGGAATAACTACACTCAAGTTTAGAGCTTTTGCACAGAGTTTATGTTACAACAGAAAAGGAATACAATTTAATCATAAAAAACCCTTTCTGGTACAACCCATGAACATAAGTGTTGGACTACACTTAAATCTGCATTTAGTCAGGCTTTCTCCATCATGAGGCTCAATACTACACAGTACTCTAGAAGTTTTATTCCAGCTGTTACCAAGTTGTGGAGTGATCTTCCTAATCAGGTAGCTGAATTGGTAGAACTTCAAAATTTCAAACTTTCAGCAAATGTTTTTATGTTGAACAGGCTGACATAGATTTTTTTTATAGTTAATACATGAAATATCAGGCTTGGTGTTGTTAATGTTTTTAAAATATTTTATTTTAATTGTTCATTATTTCTCATATTGTTTAATTCCTTATTTTCTTTGCTCACTGGGCTATTTTTCCTTCTTGGAGCCCTTGTGCTTATAGTAACTTGCTGCTCCAAATAGGGTTGTAGCTTAGCTGATAATAATACAGTAACAATAATAATAATAACTGCTGGTGGCTCATTACTTAACCAGAGGCATATGTCTATTGAAATTAAAGATAGAAAGTTTTTAATTTTACGGTTAATGTCAATAAACAGCTTCTAAAGAAGAAGCAATATGAACATCAGGTGAAAATGACAATAACAAATTCTACTGTTAAATTTCATGCTTCTACACAAAAGCTTACTCAACATGCATTATCTTTGAAAATTGTATGCTAGAACACACTAAAATCAACCTAAAGGACAAACAAGAGCTTTTTATACTGTGATTATTGGATGTTTTTTTTCTTAAAGACGACAAGATACATACTGTATTGTTAGAACGTATATACCCGAATAAAGAACATCCAATAGAGAATATGCACCGTAATCATAGTAATGTTCCTTACCTTTATGAAACCTAAATGTAATATTTGATGGTAACCATTACTGGGCACAATAGATACTGTACCTCCACAGGTGGAAATTAGGACGTCATACTTTACCTTCTCAATCAACTGAGTTAGCAGGGAGCAAATACAAAAATTACCTAGGAATGCACACCAGAGGATTATACCCATTTCATATAAACTGAAGTACATTACCAAATGAAGCACTAATTTCCCATTCACTAAATGCAACCACTAACACTTCAATGCCCAGAATATTCACGAGGAAATAAGTATTTTTTTCCTATGCTGTACTAATCTCCATTTTTTCTATATTTTTACTGATTTTCACTTTTCACCTTAATTCTTTTACCTTAAGACACATAGGGCAAGTGTGAGAGTTTGAGTCCTTTTCGTGGCCCCACTCATGTAAGCCTTGCACATGGCCACAATTGAGGTACACAACAGGTTGCTTTTCTGTGGCAGTCAACGTCGCCTTACGGGGAATTACAAGTGTGTTCAAGCCAACAGGACACTGCGGTCGACCAGCATTCAACTCGTCCACCATTTGCTCAAGGTGTCGCTTGGTCTGAAATGGAATTTTAATGGAGATGTATATTAATACTTTGAAATTTTCACGTAAACATTTAAAATACGGTCTAATTCAAATATCTACAATGTTTCCTTTATATTCAGGAAACCTGAATATTGCATCAAAAGTCAAGGGACTTTTGATGGTCTTAATTTGCCACATTTCTATGCAAAACACCACAGCATGAGCATAATTCCTTAAAAAGAAATAATTCATTACATCGTTTAATAACAATGCTTTAGACCACACAAATTTTCCTCATGCAAGGCATCCCTCTGATATCATAAGCTGTATATATACTATATCAAAGTTTTGATAAAAAGAAAATTTGAAAAATTGACAAACTTTAAATCATATTCCAGCTTCAAAAATAGTAAATTTCCTGACATCTGCATTTTTGTCCCTTTAAGGCTTCTGGGTTAAAAGAAGGTTGACATAACTGCATCAGTCAATCAGGTAAAGCACCAAGCATCTAATGCACACAATACTTTCTCTGTTGTCTGACCAACTTGATTAGAGGAATATTTTCAAGGGATTGTGTCTCATTCCCTGCGATCTTAACACATTTCCTACATGAAAATTACTAATGCTCAAATCCAGACTAAGACCATAACTATTTCTGCACCATTCATGGCTACGTTAACTTCCTTTATCATTGAGTTTTTACCAAATATACTCAAAACAAGAAAATTATTGTGTCAACTCAGCTATAGAGCTTCAATACAAACGAACTCCAGAAAACTATACAAAGATATACTTGAACACTAATTACATCAATGAGCGTTTAACTTAATATATTTCAATTTAACATTTAAATAATCTACATTGCAGGATTCCGGCAGCAAATTAGTCTACTTGTTTATGAATCCTTACAAACAAAATAAAAATTTATGAGATCCAATATAGACAATGGTCAAACACCACACTTAAGTGTCCAAAATATTTTATTCCAAGACAACTACTGTATGTAAAAAAAAAATTCTGGGAAAAATTTAATTTAGCTCCATTATATTTTAGCTCTCTTAAAAATTGAAGATAATGGAGGGGCCATATTGAACTAGAGATATTTCCTACTACCTGATGCAAATGCACAAAATAGCTATCAAACTTACCGGAGATTTTCCAAGCCCCTCAGCCGATCTCCATAATAACGTGGCGCCGCACAAGTCAATCAACGTTCCGTCTTTCAATATGTGAGTTTCATCCTCAATCTGCTCAATACACAAATGAAGATAAATTAGCAAGCCATTTCTGAAGTTACTGGGCTTTTGCATAGTGCTCTTACTAAGTAAGTATTACAATATAGGTAATTTACAGAAGTAACAAAATTATTCATGATATAGCACTTGCCACTGTTTTTGTGAATATATTCTTACTTATGGGTTTCATCACCAATTTGCTTAACACATTCAATTGCAAATGACATCACCAACATTCCTTTCAACCTTCCTCACTATAACAGGTAGTATCTACACATACAAAACAAGATCATTTCTTTATGATTTAGTTTAAAATAAAAGTATTGCTGTCATGTGGGGTAGATAAATATCCAGGGGTTATGCACATTAATAGAAAGATCAACAGGACAATAGTAAAATTACCGCGCTGCATTTCGCTCTTGAAAAGAACAGCGATAAAAAACCAAGTTTCTTTTACTTTTTTCAAGTTCACAATTCCTCTATGATGCACAAATATTCTATTTCAACATTCACATCAGTTACATGTTATAGATCTAAAAGAATAACACTATACAAACATATTTTTGGGACAGAGGCTCTGTGGAGTTCAATGGCTTTTTAAGTTACAGTACTGAAAATTATTTGCTTTTACAGCACAGTATATGAAAATTTGTTTCATTTCTAATTATAAACACAGTATTGCCAATAGTTCTGCCATAAAAGCAAAAAAGGCTAAATACCAAGAACTGCCTTGTTTCATTCTGAAACTATGCAAAAAATTATCCTCCAGGATATTACAAGACCAAGTCATGAATTTTAAGTGTGAAGCTTTTATGTTTAACTTTCTCCATAAAGATACCTGTTCAAAGTGCTTTATTAAAGGTTAGCTATGAGCAATAATGGCAAGGAAGAGGTTACTGCAGATGCATACAAAGCCAAAGATACTGTACTGCATACATATTGTGCTGCTCAGTAACCAGGCCTTTTCTCCCCCAATATGAGCAATTAATAGAATTGACAAATCAACAGAAGATACAGTACATATATTCCCAAATGCCTAGTCCCTAGTTTAAAAGGACAGTAAGATCAATTTGGCAGTGAAAATCTAGAGAGGAAGACATGTGAGGAGGGTTTAAACATGGGGACCACCACAGTGAAAAGTTACCAACAATACCACTGAGCCATCACTGTTTGTTTTTCTTTTTTTATCAAAAATGGATAATCACCATTATCATAAGAGAGTTACTTGCTTTACAGAAAGTCGTCATCCCCATTCAGTTGAGAGGTCATATACAGTAGTCACAATAAGTCTTATTTCTTTTAATCTTTAACTGAAAGGATCATTGATGCTTTTATGCTGCCAATATGGTTTCAGATGCACCATGCACCTACACAATACATAGCACAGAATGTCCATTAACGTAAGGATTTATCTCGGAATATATTCGGTGGTTATTTTATTCCTACCGTTTTTTCTTTGTTTCAGTATACAGTATATACTATACACATATCAATTTTATTCAATAGACGTATAGTCTATGACAATGGCCTTTCAGGGTTGTACCGGAAAAATGTCTACTCATAAAGAAGAGAACTCTAGGTAAAAAGATAGTCTGCTTAGACTATAAGGCTGTATTGAACCATAATATTTCTTATCTTCAAAGGTACCGATAACTATTTGATAAACACAACACCCCAATACTGATTCCACTTGATAATATATGATTTTGTTTTTAAGCATAATCAGGCAAATTAAAATGGTTCGGCACACAGTACTGTAGTACCTTCAACACCCAGGCCATTCAAGCAAATACAATAGATCAGTAGATGGGCGAGACTGGGCTCCCTAGGAGACACCAAAACACAAGTCTGGGGACTAAACCGTGCAAGGACCGCCAGCTATCAAGTGGGTGGCATAAGTGAGGCTAGAGTACCATTTAGGGAAGCATATCTAGAAGTACTGTACATGAATATGGCAAGTTTTGTGTATAGTATTAAGTTCAAGATAAATTACCTGCTTACAAGGTAGTAGATTGGCCAGGGCACCAGCCATCCATCGAGATACTACCGCTAGTGTTATTGGGTCCTTTGACTAGCCAGACAGTACTACATTTGATTCTTCTCTCTGGTTACAGTTTATTTTCCCTTTGCCTGCACATACACCAGATAGTCTGGCCTATTCTTTACATATTCTCCTCTGTCCTCATACACATGACAACACTGAGATTACCAACATTTGTTTCCTGCTCAAGGGGTACTACTGCATTGTAATTGTTCAGTGGCTACTTTTCTCTTGGTTAGGGTATAATAGACTCTTTAGGTATGGTAAGCAGCTCTTCTAGAAGGACACTCCAAAATCAAACCAATGTTCTCTGGTCCTAGGTCTTAGTTTACCATGGTCTTCCATTGTCTTGGAGTAGAGTTCTCTTGCTTGAGGGTATACTTCGGCACAATATTCTATCTTATTTCTCTTCCTTTTGTTTTTTTTAAAGGTACTGATTATGCAAATTTGTCTAAAATCCTACACAAATTAGACGCTTCTATACATTTACCTGTATACCCCTCTGCGGTGCCGACCGAGATTCTCTTAAGGCGTAAACCCCACCACCTACAGATACTTCTCTCCATATGCCAGGTGTTGCTTCACCTCCACAGAATTGATTCGGAGGATGCATTATTAACACGCCATTCGTCGTTAACCCGTCAATTTCACCATTATTCTGCCACTTGGTTGCTTTCTCCTAGAAAAGTGAAAAACATTTAGGAAAGTTATCAAATTTCAACTTCACTCAATTAGTGTATGAATTAGCATTTCTCGGATTTTGTTTTTACATTTTATTGGTTTTCTAAGAGTCCACAGCATTAAGAACATATACAGTAAGAGTAATGATACATTTCTGTTACAGTCAATCAAAAAACAAGGAAAACCATTATCATGATACTCACACCAAGAAAAATATTTCTTGACGAATCGAAACCAGCGGCATAAACCTGAGTGACACGCGTTGTTCGGTGAGCAATTATCCGACACGCAAATCTACTAATTGTACTCTGTGTTACCTGAAAAGACATAATAGCTCAGCTTTAGTAATTTGATTAAATCATACACTATTACATACGATACCTTTATGATGGAACTTTAATCATTCATGCAGAAATGCAATCAGTACTGTAGTGTTACAACTTATTTCTATTATATGAACACAACTTCCAATCATAAAATAGATCTTTCTGCCTTGAATTTAATTCTGTAAACATAGTATGCCTCAATGGTTCCAATGCCAACTAATAAATCTGAACTATGTACTGTATTCACCTTCATTTCACCATGTTTGTCACCAGGTATGGTGTCCATGACAACGAAATCTATGGGGGCCTCTGATGACCGACCAATTTGGAACATGTCCGTTTCAGTATCAAGCTGATACTCCACTATGACCGCTTGGTTTCGTGATAACGTATAAGAAATACTATGCTGCTGGTTGTCCAGTATAGCCTGGAAAAAAATTTTAACACCATTAATTCTTTTCAATAGCTCATTAACAAACCCTCATTTTCTGTATTTCAGAGGCTACAGGATGAAAATTAAAAAGACAAGATTAGTAACAAAAAAACAAAATATTATAAACGGAGAATACAATAGTACTGTACCTCGGTTTACGCGTAACTTTGAATACAAACACATAGAATAAGAGCCTACAAATTCAAATCTGTTCATGAGCAGAAATTTCCCTCCATATGTGCATTCTTTGTGAACAAATGCTATTGAGACTAGCATGTGATGCATATGAAGAAGTCATATGGTGCCCACATACCAACCACGTAATGTTCATATGAGATTTACACCCCTTTGGATCATGTGAGCATCTTTGGAACTGTTCTTTGGAGAGAGATGACCATGAAATGATTACCGTAGAGGTATTGAAAAAACTAAGGTATGTGTGTGGCAGTAACTGACAAAAATGTACATACAACAACAATTTGTACAATTCTCAAGAAAAAAGAAGGTATCAAATCAATTGATGTAACAAAATGGGTGCTGACATTGACGAAACAACAGCCACATTCTCTTGATAACATAGAGAAGTTACTGCTCATCTGGACCAATGAGAGGCAGTTATTAGGCGATACAATTACAGAGTACTAGGTTGCCCAAGGCACCAGCCACCAGTTGAGATACTACTGCTAGTGATACTGGGTCTTTTGACTAACCAAATAGTACTACATTGGATCTCTCTCTGGTTACAGCTCATTTCCCATTGCATACACATATGATATCAAATAGTCTGGCCTATTTACATATTCTCCTCTGTCCTCATACAACTAACAACAATAAAAATTCTTCCTCGTTCAAGGGGTTAGCTACTGCACTGTAATTCTTCAATTTCTACATTCACTTGGTAATAATAAAAGAGACTTTTTAGCTATGGTAAGAAGCTCTTCTAGGAGGACACTCCAAAATTAATCATAGCTTCTATACCATGATCTTTCACTGTCTTGAGTTAGAGTTCTCTTGCTTGTGGGTACACTCAAGCACATTATTCTATCTGTTTCCTCTTTTTCTTTCCCCACATACCTATTTTACCTTTTATAGCACTTGGATTTGTGGTTCAACTGAAAACAAATACAATATTTCCATAAAAAAAAACTTTCTGGTTCAACCCAGGAAGACAAAAGTGGTGGGCTACCATTAAATCTGCACTTTAGTACATTTGTAACAGTTCCTCCTTTAATGTACTTAAACCAGATGGCTGTTACTCAGTCTCCAAAGAAAACGGCAATCATATTTACCGATGTATTTGACAGCAAGCAGAATAATGAGACTATCATCATAATTCCTGTTTTTGTGAGATTAACTCTCTATTGATGGATCTTGGTGTTTATGAAGATGTAAACCCATATGGCATTTTCCCTTTGGTTGTTATATACTGCAGATTTCTTAGCTCCAATATTACCATGAAAGGGTTCTTTTTGCACTTACTGTACTGGAGAATTGGTAACATTACTCCATAAATGTGTTTTTGGTAGGTATAGATGCTGATCACTGCCCAATTTCCATAATTCCCTTATTGTGTTAAAATTTTTAACATCTTTTGGCAAAAACATCTAAAGTATGTTGAAGATAATCATCTGTTCCCTAGTCTGCAATTTTACTTTTGCAAAGGTTTTGGAGCATGTGATCCCCTTCTTACAATTTCCAATGCTGTATAGAAATCCTTTGACAGTGGTCAGGACTTTGGTATGATTGGCCTGGACGGTAGTGCTGCCTTTGACCATATTAATCATAAGCCCTCGTTTTCGAACTCAAACAGTTGAAAGTAGGTGGGGTTTTTTCTTAGGAGGATTATTAAGTTTTCAAATAATAGATTAAAAAGAATTGTTGTTGTTGATAGGCACCACAGTGAGTACAGTATAGTAATGTGATATCTGATGTTCTAGGTATGTTCTTGCTCCATTACTTTTCATACTAGACACACATGTTGTGTATCAATTTTATCTCCTGAATGTACTGTAGATCTAGGGTTGCTGAATCCCCTAATAGACCCCTAGCTAAAATTTGTACATGGTGTAAATTATAGGGACTGAAGTTGAACCTTAATGAAACTCAAAGTATGATCAAAAGAAGATCTCAAACAGAGGCGTCAACATCAAGATCTCTGCAATGATGATGTTTCTTAAACTATATAAAACTCCTTTATAACTTTAGGTGTAATTCATGATTGCAAATCTACTTTTGAGAATGTTTTTCTTTAAAGATTTTTATTATCATTCCATTCTGAAGAAATGTTTTAATTCTTTCATTCTACCTAGTTTTAGGTACTACATTGCTCTCCTGTCTGATGCTCAACTGCTGATTCACAACTTAGTTTGTTGGATAAAACTTGTGTCTATTAAATTTCTTATTCCAGATCTGGATATTAAGCTCTGACACCATTGTTCAGTTAGTTCTTTATACATGATGCATAAGATTTTAAAAAAATCTGACCATCCTTTGCATTCAGAACTTCCTTGACTGTACCAACCCGTACATAGTAGAGTAATAGGTATGCTGTTAGTTTTAACAGACTTGCAGTCACCATCATAAGGCTTAATACTTCGACCAGATTGTGAAATAATCTTCCTACTCGTGCAGGTGAATCGGTGGAACTTCAGAAATTCAAACTTTCAGAGAATGTTCTTATGTTGAACAGGCTGACATAAGTGTGTCTCCATAGTTTATATATGACATTTATTTTAACATTGTTACTGATCTAAGATATGTTACTGTATATTCTTTATTCATAACTTTTTATATAGTTTATCTATTCACTTATTTCCTTTCCTCACAGGGCTATCTTTCCTTGTTGGAGGCATTGGCCTTGTAGCATCCTGCTTTTACAAGTAGGGTTGTAGCTTAGCTAGTAATAATAATAATAACAAATAACCAAAGTCTCTTTGTTCTTCAGAGCAAAAATAATGAAGTATTACTATAATTTTAAGACCAATAAGGCCTTTCATTTCAGACCAATGTTGTACTAAAATAAATTCATTCAAATGTCAATTTCCTAGAGAAATTTAAAAATATTGTAATGTGCAGACATAGGAATGGAGGTAGAGAAGTCATATAAGGTTTAAATTTTATGAGTACTCCTACTTTGATGTTTTACCAATTTTAACAACTACTTATATATAAAATCAAAACATGGGACAAATCAAAACTATGGGACAAATCAAAACTATGGATAAATGTATGAATAAATTTCTGTAAACAGTACACAACCATAACTAAACAATTTGTGGAATCATATATTTTTCTAATAAAACCGGAGGTAAAAAGTAAATATCAGGAAAGGTTGCAAATGACATATGACGAAGTGAAAGTAAGAGAAACTGGCAATTTAGAGGAGAAGTGGAAGTTAGTAAAAGAAAATTTTGTTGGGATTGCAAGTGATGTGTGTGGAAAGAAGTTTGTTGGAGGCAGCATGAGGAAGGGCAGTGAATGGTGGAATGAAGGAGTGAATGTAAAAGTGGAAGAGAAAAAAAAGAGGGCTTTTGAAGAATGGCTGCAGAGTAATAGTATAGAGAAGTATAGAGAAGTATGAAAAATATACAGAAAAATGTGGAAGTAAAGTGCAAGGTACGTGAGGCAAAGAGGGCAGCTGACCTGAGATGGGGTCAGGGATTAGGTCATCATATGAAGAGAATAAGAAGTTGTTTTGGAAAGAAGAGAAGAGAGTAAGGAAGGCTACCTCAAGAATTGAAAAGACCGTGAAAGATGGAAATGGAAGGTTGTTAAAAGGAGAGGAGGCAAGGAAAAGATGGGCGGAATATTTTGAAAGTTTACTGAATGTTGAGGATAATAGGGAGGCAGATATAATTGCTGTTGCAGGTATTGAGGTGCCAGTGATGGGAGATGAGAATGAGAGAGAGATTACAATAGATGAAGTGAGGAGAGCACTAGATGAAACGAGAGTAGGAAAAGCGTCTGGTATGGATGGTGTGAGAGCTGAGATGTTGAAGGAAGGGGGTGTGACTGTACTTGAATGGTTGGTGAGATTGTTTAATATGTATTTTGTGTTGTCAATGGTACTAGTAGATTGGGTTTGTGCATGTATTGTACCACTATATAAGGGTAAGGGAGATGTGCATGAGTGTTGTAATTCAAGAGGTATTAGTTGTTAAGCATAGTTGGAAAAGTGTATGGTAGAGTAATGATTAATAGGATCAAGGATAAAACAGAGAATGCAATCTTAGAAATACAGGGTGGTTTTAGAAGAGGTAGGGGTTGTATGAATCAGATTTTTACAGTAAGGCAGATATGCGAGAAATATTTAGCAAAAAGTAAGGAGGTGTATGTTGCGTTTATGGATCTGGAGAAAGCGTATGATAGAGCTGATAGGGAAGCATTGTGGAATGTGATGAGGTTATATGGAGTTGGTGGGAGGTTGTTGCAAGCAGTGAAAAGTTTCTACAAAGGTAGTAAAGCATGTGTTAGGATAGGAAATGAAGTGAGTGATTGGTTTCCGGTGAGAGTGGGGCTGAGACAGGGATGTGTGATGTCGCCGTGGTTATTTAACATGTTATTTTTATAATAAAATAAATTTTTGAATATACTTACCCGGTGATTATATAAGCTGCAGCTCTGCTGCCCGACAGAAAAACTCTACGCTCAAAATCCGCCAGCGATCGCTATGCAGGTAGGGGGTGTACTGTACTTCAACAGCGCCATCTGTCGTGCAGGTACTCAGTACTCAATGTAAACACAGAACTCAATTTTCTCCTCGGTCCACTGGGTCTCTATTGGGGAGGAAGGGAGGGTCCTTTAATATATAATCACCGGGTAAGTATATTCAAAAATTTATTTTATTATAAAAATAACATTTTTCAATATTAAACTTAGCCGGTGATTATATAAGCTAATTCACACCCAGGGGGGTGGGTAGAGACCAGCATTAATTGTTTACATTATTATGAGCTAAGGATTTTGTATTTCATTTTAGCAGTTATTCAAAATAACAAACATAAAATAAATAAGTACCTGGTAAGGAAGTCGACTTGAACAATTACTCTGCCTTTTTTAAGTACGTCTTCCTTACTGAGCCTCGCGATCCTCTTAGGATGCTGAGCGACTCCTAGGAGCTGAAGTATCAAGGGTTGCAACCCATACTACAGGACCTCATCAAAACCTATAATCTAGGCGCTTCTCAAGAAAAGAATTTGACCACCCGCCAAATCAACCAGGATGCGAAAGGCTTCTTAGCCTTCCGGACAACCCAAAAACAACAATAAAAAACATTTCAAGAGAAAGATTAAAAAAGGTTATGGAATTAGGGGAATGTAGTGGTTGAGCCCTCACCCACTACTGCACTCGCTGCTACGAATGGTCCCAGGGTGTAGCAGTTCTCGTAAAGAGACTGGACATCTTTAAGATAAAAAGACGCGAACACTGACTTGCTTCTCCAATAGGTTGCGTCCATTATACTCTGCAGAGATCTATTTTGTTTAAAAGCCACTGAAGTAGCGACAGCTCTAACTTCATGTGTCTTTACCTTCAGCAAAGCATGGTCTTCTTCATTCAGATGGGAATGAGCTTCTCGTATCAACAGTCTGATATAATAGGAAACTGCATTCTTTGACATAGGCAAAGAAGGTTTCTTAATAGAACACCATAAAGCTTCTGACTGTCCTCGTAAAGATTTAGTTCGTCTTAAATAGAACTTAAGAGCTCTAACAGGGCATAAGACTCTTTCTAGTTCATTTCCAACCATATTTGAAAGGCTTGGAATATCGAACGATTTCGGCCAAGGGCGAGAAGGTAGCTCGTTTTTGGCTAGAAAACCAAGCTGTAAGTAGCCGTTTCGGATGAAAATCCGATGTTCCTGCTGAAGGCGTGAATCTCACTGACTCTTTTAGCTGTGGCTAAGCAAACCAGGAAAAGAGTCTTTAAAGTGAGATCTTTAAAGTAGGCTGATTGTAGTGGCTCGAACCTTTCTGACATCAGGAATCTTAGTACCACGTCTAAATTCCATCCAGGTGTAGCCAAACGACGCTCC
Organism: Palaemon carinicauda; assembly: GCF_036898095.1. Classification (NCBI taxonomy): domain Eukaryota; kingdom Metazoa; phylum Arthropoda; class Malacostraca; order Decapoda; family Palaemonidae; genus Palaemon; species Palaemon carinicauda. The sequence continues at coordinate 132,526,063 of NC_090740.1, read as the reverse complement.
TTCGTGGTCTCAAAAGACTTAAGGAGGTCCTGTAGATCTTTGTTGTTGGAAAGATCTAAGCCTCTGTGATGGAAGACTGTTGCCAACATGCTTCTGTAACCTTTGATAGTGGGAGCTGAAAGAGATCTTTCTTTCCTCAGGTATAATAGGAAGTCAGCTATTTGGGTTACAGAGGTACTGGTCGAGGATACTGATACCGACTTGCACCAGTTTCGGAAGACTTCCCACTTCGACTGGTAGACTCTAAGAGTGGATGTCCTCCTTGCTCTAGCAATCGCCCTGGCTGCCTCCTTCGAAAAGCCTCTAGCTCTTGAGAGTCTTTCGATAGTCTGAAGGCAGTCAGACGAAGAGCGTGGAGGCCTGGGTGTACCTTCTTTACGTGTGGCTGACGTAGAAGGTCCACTCTTAGAGGAAGAGTTCTGGGAACGTCCACCAGCCATTGAAGTACCTCGGTGAACCATTCTCTCGCGGGCCAGAGGGGAGCAACTGACGTCAACCTTGTCCCTTCGTGAGAGGCGAACTTCTGCAGTACCTTGTTGACAATCTTGAACGGGGGGAATGCATAAAGGTCTAGATGGGACCAATCCAGTAGAAAGGCATCTATATGAACTGCTGCTGGGTCCGGGATTGGTGAGCAATATATTGGGAGCCTCTTGGTCATCGAGGTTGCGAAAAGATCTATGGTAGGTTGGCCCCATGTGGCCCATAGTCTCTTGCACACATCCTTGTGTAGGGTCCATTCTGTTGGGATGATTTGACCCCTCCGACTGAGGCAATCCGCCATGACATTCATATTGCCTTGGATGAACCTCGTTACTAGAGAAAGGTTTAGATCTCTTGACCAGGTGAGGAGGTCCCTTGCGATCTCGTACAACGTCATAGAATGGGTCCCTCCTTGCTTGGAGATGTACGCCAAGGCCGTGGTGTTGTCCGAGTTCACCTCCACCACTTTGCCTTGAAGGAGGGACTTGAAGCTTTTCAAGGCCAGATGAACTGCCAGTAGCTCCTTGCAGTTGATATGTAACGTTCTTTGATTCGAGTTCCACGTTCCCGAGCATTCCCGACCGTCCAATGTCGCACCCCAGCCCGTGTCCGATGCGTCCGAGAAGAGAACATGGTTGGGGGTCTGAACAGCCAGGGGCAGACCCTCTCTGAGGTTCATACTGTCCTTCCACCAAGTCAGTGATGACTTCATCTTCTCGGAAATGGGGATCGAGACCGCTTCTAGCGTCTTGTCCTTTTTCCAGTAAACAGCTAGGTGAAATTGAAGGGGACGGAGGTGTAGTCTCCCTAACGAAACGAACTGTTCCAGGGATGATAGCGTCCCTATCAGACTCATCCACTGTCTGACTGAACATCGTTTCTTCTTTAGCATGTTCTGGATGCATACCTGGGCTTGACTTGTTCTGGGGGCCGACGGAAAAGCCCGAAAAGCTTGACTGTGAATCTCCATCCCTAAATACACTATAGTTTGGGATGGGACCAGTTGGGACTTTTCCATATTGACCAGGAGACCCAATTCCTTGATCAGATCTAGAGTCCACTTTAGATTCTCCAGACAACGACGAATGGAAGAAGCTCTTAGAAGCCAGTCGTCCAAATAGAGGGAGGCTCTGATATCCGCTAAATGCAGGAATTTGGCAATATTCCTCATCAGCCTCGTAAACACAAGAGGAGCCGTGCTTAGGCCAAAGCACAGGGCTTGAAATTGGTAGACAACCTTTTCGTAAACGAATCTCAGAAAAGGTTGGGATTCTGGGTGGATGGGGACGTGAAAGTATGCGTCCCTTAGGTCTAAAGAGACCATCCAGTCTTCCTTCCTGACCGCTGCTAGAACTGACTTTGTGGTCTCCATGGCGAACGTCTGCTTTGTGACAAAGACATTCAGCGCACTGACGTCTAGCACCGGCCTCCACCCTCCTGTCTTCTTTACCACTAAGAAGAGACGGTTGTAGAAGCCCGGGGATTGATGGTCCCGGACTTTGACTACCGCTCCCTTTTCTAGTAAGAGAGACACCTCCTGCTTCAAAGCTAGCCTCTTGTCTTCCTCTTTGTACCTGGGAGAGAGATCGATGGGAGACGTTGCTAGAGGGGGTTTGCGGACAAACGGGATCTTGTACCCTTCTCTGAGCAACTTCACAGATTGTGCATCTGCGCCCCTTTTCTCCCAGGTCTGCCAGAAGTTCTTGAGTCTGGCTCCCACTGCTGTTTGAAGAAGGTGGCAGTCAGACTCTGCCTTTAAAGGACTTGGTACCTTTCTTCTTCCCACGTCTCCCTTCGGCACGAGCACCTCCTCTGCTGGAGGCTCTGCCACGAAAGGGCGGAATGAATCTGGACGCTGGAGTGTCCATCCTGGGTCTAGACACGGTAGGCAAAGGGGTGGCTTTGCGGGCAGAGGACGCAACCAGGTCATGGGTGTCTTTCTGAATCAAGGAGGCAGCAATCTCCTTTATCAATTCCTCTGGGAAGAGACACTTTGAGAGAGGAGCAAAAAGAAGTTCCGATCTCTGACACGGTGTTACTCCAGCTGACAGGAAAGAGCAAAGGTTTTCCCGTTTCTTGAGGACCCCGGATACGAACGAAGCCGCAAGCTCACTGGATCCGTCACGTATGGCCTTGTCCATGCAGGACATAATGAACAAGGAAGCTTCCTTGTCAGAAGGGGAGATCTTCCTGCTCAAAGCTCCCAGACACCAGTCCAAAAAGTTAAAAACCTCGAAGGCTCTAAACACTCCTTTCAACAGATGGTCTAAGTCTGAAGGAGACCAACATATCTTAGAGCGTCTCATGGCTAGCCTGCGGGGAGAGTCTACTAGACTTGAGAAGTCGCCCTGGGCAGAGGCAGGAACTCCCAAGCCGAGAACTTCTCCCGTGGCATACCAGACGCTCGATCTGGAAGAGAGTCTCGCAGGGGGAAACGTAAATGCTGTCTTCCCAAGGTTCTTTTTGGACTGCATCCAATCTCCTAACACTCGTAAAGCTCTCTTGGACGAGCGGGCGAGGACGAGTTTCGTAAAGGCAGGCGCGGATGACTGCGTGCCTAAAGCAAACTCTGACGGAGGAGAGCGTGGGGCCGCAGATACAAACTGATCAGGATACATCTCCTTGAACAGAGCAAGAACTTTCCTAAAGTCCAAGGAGGGTTGCGTGGTCTTGGGTTCGTCGATGTCCGTATGTGGGTCGTCAATGTGTGCAGCGTCGTCATCATCAGAGAGTCCATCATCTGAAAACTGAGGAGGAAGCGGCAAAGGAGTAGGAATCGGCTGGTCAGCTGAGTCCGGCAGCACGGGTGCACGCGTGACTGAACCGGACGCAACGTCATGGAACTGTTGCCCAGTCTGTGAACTGGCAACAACCATAGCAGCGCGGGGACGCAAAGCGTCTACTCCAGACTGTCTAGTCTGCTGTGGGCGAGTAGAGGTAACCACACTGGGTTGCGGAGGTTGACGCACCGCGTCAAAACAAAACAACTTAGGCTGTTGTTGTAACTCGCGAACGTCAACGGAAGGTTCCGTGCGTCGCTGAACGTCAACATGCGGCTGGCAGGGTACACTGGAACGCATGGGTGGCGGGACTCTCACAGCTGGAGTGCGGGAGAAGGTAGCCTCAGCGTCCACTGGACGCACAACCGTGGGTGGTTGTAGGCTAGAGGTTGGTGCAGCGTCAACCTTCTCCGCACGAAAGTCCTGCATCAATGACGTTAACTGTGACTGCATGGTCTGCAGCAAATACCACTTAGGGTCTACAGGAGCAGGTGTGGCAACAGACGGTGTTACTGCCTGATGCGGTACCGCTTTGCCTCTCTTAGGAGGTGAGCAGTCGTCGGAAGACTGCAGCGAGTCCGAACTGACCCAGTGGCTACAACTGGGCCGTTGGACTTGCGCGGAAGGGACCGACTTGCGCTTAAGAGGCCGCGAGACCTTGGTCCATGGTTTCTTTCGAGAAACCTCTTCCGCAGACGAGGAATAAATGGGCTCTCTCGTCTTCGTGTGGGTGGGGCGATCTTGGTTAGATACGCCCGAAACCACGGAGGGAACGTCTGTTCGCTGATTAAAGCCTCTCGAACCCTTTGGTCGTACGACATTGCTTCTCCCCTGGGCTTGGGAGCTTGCAAGAGGTCCCGGACTGGGAGGACGACAGGCACGAACAGACGAACCCTCAAGCGCAACACTATCCACAACACTTTCCACAACACTACCACTCACTTTATCACTACCCACTGCACTCTTGCACTTCAACTCTTTGACGTCTGCCATGAGTTGGTTACGGTCACTAGCCAAGGACTCGACTCTCTCACCCAGAGCCTGGATGGCACGCATCATATCTGCCATCGAAGGTTGTTGAGTGCTAGAAGGGGGATCAGGTGCAACCACTACAGGGGAAGGAATAGGTTGTGGGGCATGAGGAGAGGAAAATTCAACGGAGCGAGATGAACTTCTCCTGACTCTCTCTCTCTCTAGCCTACGTGTATATTTCTGGAATTCGATAAAATCGAATTCCGAAAGCCCAACGCATTCCTCACATCGATCTTCCAATTGACAGGTCTTATCCCAACAATTGGAACAAACGGTGTGAGGATCGATAGAGGCCTTCGGAAGACGCCTTGAACAGTCCCTAGCATTACACTTCCTGAACTTAGGGACTTGAGAAGGGTCAGCCACTTTGAATTAGTCAAAGGGGAATTCAAAATCTATCCAAAGTCGTCAACAAATAATCCGATATCAACAAAAGAATGCAAGGATGTATTGAAGATAACGTCTGCAAAGCGAAAGCTCAAAACTAGAAATGTGTACTTCACCAAAATATGTGAAAACCAATCCAGTAAGCAACAGCGAATTTAGTAGGTCTTGCCGGTGGCACGACAAGAGAGAAAATTGAGTTCTGTGTTTACATTGAGTACTGAGTACCTGCACGACAGATGGCGCTGTTGAAGTACACCCCCTACCTGCATAGCGATCACTGGCGGATTTTGAGCGTAGAGTTTTTCTGTCGGGCAGCAGAGCTGCAGCTTATATAATCACCGGCTAAGTTTAATATTGAAAATTGTATGTTGATGGAGTGGTGAGAGAGGTGAATGCTCGAGTGCTTGGACGAGGATTAAAACTGGTAGACGAGAATGACCATGAATGGGAGGTAAATCAGTTGTTGTTTGCGGTTGTTACTGTACTGGTTGTAGACACAGAAGAGAAGCTTGGCCGATTAGTGACAGAATTTGGAAGGGTGTGTGACAGAAGGAAGTTGAGAGTAAGGTTATGAAATGTACGCGAAGGGAAGGTGTTGCAAGGTTGAATGTCATGTTGAATGGAGAGTTACTTGAGGAGGTGGATCAGTTTAAGCACTTGGGGTCTGTTGTTGCAGCAAATGGTGGAGTGGAAGCAGATGTACGTCAGAGAGTGAATGAAGGTTGCAAAGTGTTGGGGGCAGTTAAGGGAGTAGTAAAAAATAGAGGGCTGGACATGAATGTAAAGCGAGTTCTATATGAGAAAGTGATTGTACCAACTGTGATGTATGGATCGGAGTTGTGGAGAATGAAAGTGACGGAGAGACAGAAATTGAATGTGTTTGAGATGAAGTGTCTAAGGAGTATGGCTGGTGTATCTCGAGTAGATAGGGTTAGGAACGAAGTGGTGAGAGTGAGAACGGGTGTAAGAAATGAGTTAGCAGCTAGAGTGGATATGAATGTGTTGAGGTGGTTTGGCCATGTTAAGAGAATAGAAAATGGCTGTCTGTTAAAGAAGGTGATGAATGCAAGAGTTCATGGAAGAAGTATAAGAGGAAGGCCAAGGTTTGGGTGGATGGATGGAGTGAAGGAAGCTCTGGGTGATAGGAGGATAGATGTGAGAGAGGCAAGAGAGCGTGCTAGAAATAGGAATGATTGGCAAGCGATTGTGATGCAGTTCCGGTAGGCCCTGCTGCTGCCTACGATGCCTTAGATGACCGCGGAGGTACCAGCAGTAGGGGATTCAGCATTATGAAGCTTCATCTGTGGTGGATAATGTGGGAGGGTGGGCTGTGGCACCCTAGCAGTACCAGCTGAACTCGGTTGAGTCCCTTATTAGGCTGGAGGAACGTAGAGAGTAGAGGTCCCCTTTTTTGTTTTTGTTTCATTTGTTGATGTCGGCTACCCTCCAAAATTGGGGGAAGTGCTTGGTATATGTATGTAGGTATGTATATATTTTTCTTTACCTTATTAATCCTAACCTCTCATTCCCTTCGGAAAATACCTAGAGCGAACACACATGTTAATCCCCAACCTTATAAAATGTTCCACTATATTCTATAATACAAATTAACTATATAGTTAAATCAAATAAACTTTTAAATGTCTAAAGACAATAATCTTACTACTAATAAAATTAACAAAATAAGCATAGTCCTGTACAGCAAAAAGACCAGCTTGATGTTTTAAATAAGCTACCACATCATTATAATGTACAGTATAGTATAATAAACCACTGTACTGTATACACCAATTAACATAAAACAATGATTATTTTTGAGGACATAACATAAAAAAACTTGAGCTATTGCTTTCACTAACCTGTGTATTCTGAGGCGCCAATAGCTCTACACTAACCTGTGTATTCTGAGGCGCCCGGACAACATAGTGTCGGGCTGGCTTGACCCCATTAGCACACTGTCGTCTGTGGAGAACAAACTTGCTCCTTCGCCTACCCTTGTCGCACGGCGGAAGGTAACCATTATACCTGAAAGAAACAGCAGGAGTTAACTTGGTTGAAATGCATGTATGTGTCATTAAGAGTTATGATTAAAAGGCTGACTTTTTGAAAACAATAACCAGTTTAGAAAAACAGTAAACCTATGAGAAGACAAGACCCAGAAAGAGATTTTTATCAGTGCTGTACCAGAATTTGGAAATTTCCCATTCCTAGTTTCTTGATTCCTGCACCTTTCAAAGTAATGCCTAAACTTTTTGCATCCTAATTTCATTGCGTATTCCTATCTCCGACAATTGTCTAATCCTCGCAGCTTTGTCGTATGATAAAAATACCATGAGAAAATATCTACAGTACATGACAGTACCTAATTCCATACTGCCCTCCATACTATATTCAGCTTGACATTCCAAACATAGTTGGCACTCCATCCTTCTTCCTGCCTACATTGATTTGGTATTAGTTTTCATGAATCTTGGTACTGTACACTTCAAGGAAAGCTGAGGAGACATCTGGAGAAACATAAGGACAAAGCCAGTTTAACAAAAAAAGGACCAATTAATCGAATTACAATAAAATAAGAAACACTAAAGTATTGTCTTAAGGGAATAAAAACCCCTGTATTGTGCTGACAATACTGTACTGTACATCTAGAACTGGCATGTTTCCCCTCAGTTTCTTGTGATGGAAAATGAAAATCATGAACCCAACTGTACATTGGATAAATTAAAATTACGACCATTTTCCTAGACTAAACTAAAATAAAAATTTACAATAATAGCAAGCAGCACAAACATCATGCTGTAAACCCCCCCCCCCCCTTACAAAACATAGCATACATTAATACTCTAGACCAATATAAAAAAAAAAAATCCTCTGCTGATGAATTTAAAAATTCTGATCAAGGTGATACCAAATGTAGTATGGTCATATTACAAATATGTTTTATATCCAACAAATTTAAAACAATGTACATAACATGTACGAATGGAAGAGGTATTATATTTTCTAAAGGAAACATTGACTGAAATGAGGTGTGAATCTGTGATTGCAATATTTTTTGCAAAAAAAATATACTTAGCATATATCAAATGTAACGATGACAGATATTTACCGATCAAAACTGCTTTATATTGAACAATAAAACATAGCAAGAACTGAAAAGGTAAACAAACCTTTTTTTACTCTCATCCACATTTAACATTCTCCTTCCACTTCATAAACAAGATATAGCTCAATGATCCCTTCAAACATTTAAACCTTTGGCTTTCATAAACAGATCTCTCCTCTGCAATATCTTTAGCATTCACCTTCCATTACTTTATTTTCTTATTTCTATGATTTCCGGCTTTTCCCAACAAAATATAATCTAACATTTACTACCATGAAATTATACAAATAAAAATTACATTCTTTGGTCACTGGTAGAAACATTAACTGCTACATGTTCATGATCATCCTCAAAACATCAATTAATCTGGCTTAGATTAATTTTCAAATTACATGAGCTCTTTTTACAAACACTTTTAAGGTTTTCACTAGTTTCTGCATTTTTTTTTTTATTACAAAAAAACTGATTTTTCCATTCCTATTTCCAACTCGATTTCTTAACTCAGAAAAAATGATCATGCATCTTGTCTTTCCTCAAATAACTAGCATCGCTTCATCCACGAAGATGCATACCGAAGAAAAGACATACTGCTTATTTCGAACCTCCTAGCTCGTCATGCACTGCAAAAATATTAATTACCATACTTTCAATATATTTAGCCAGAATATACCACCAGAAACCTCCACTTTATATCTGCGTCAATTTCATCAAAAGCTTTCTGTGGGTCTATGTATGGAACATACCATTTCTTAACATTTAGTAAAACTTTTACATAACCATTTTCAATAAACACTAACTATAATTCATTAAACGTGTTAAAAGACACTACTAGTTTCCTTATCAATCCCTTTGTCACCAGTCTTTCTTTCTCAATCAAAATCGCAAGGTAAATCTTTCCGGTACATAAGGTAATGTTATACCGTTATATTCCTGGCCATCTCGAGCACCTTTACCCTTACACAAATGAATAGTTATTCTCTCACCCGTTTGTTCCTTTTAAAACTTTTCCTTCCTGAAGATCTACCTTACACACCCTGGTCAGCCATTCTACTAACATTTTAATTCACTATATTGTGTTATTTTCCTTGCCTTCCTATAAATTTTTCTTCTTATATTCTCAACTATCTTAAATGTCATCCTTATATCTTCAACAGTTATTCTCTTCTTATATCTTTAACAATCAATGTCACCGGCAATCAAAAAAAACTAACTCTTATTAATCTTTAATCCCTCAAATCTGCCTCTATTTTTTCCTGCTCTACTACATTCTCAGTCTTACTCCTATAGAGGGACTGCATTATATTAAGACTATTTTTTTTAGCCTGTGATCCATTGCTCATTAAACTTTCCATTTGTATTTAATAGCCTAAAGAGCAACTTGCCTTCCAAAAGTACCTATGTTACCTTTATCTATCCCTTGGAATAGAAATATTCATCTGTTCTTCAAGATCCAGTTGTATGTTGTATTCTGGTTCACGTCTCTTCTGCCCCGAAATTGCACCTCATACAGTCCCCTTTCCCATACATCTGCTTTTAATATAATACACATACTGTTACTACTACTACTTTCTCCTGTCTTCTCTGGCCACAAAGACTGCACACTACTTATGTGACCTCTTTGGGGAATGTTCATCATAAATTTACCTATTGTAACTTTAATCAAAGCTACATTTTTTTTCACACATGTTTTGTTTTCAAGCAATTCTGAAATCATTCATAATCACTAAATCACAATATATACACCGCTATTAAATTTCAATATAGCACGTACATCAAGTCGTGACAGACCAACTTTTCGCAATTCTAGAAGGACCTCATAATCACCTAAC
>NC_090740.1:132461366-132515946 GCF_036898095.1 Palaemon carinicauda | reverse complement strand
TTAAAAGGATTAAAAAAATAAATTAATAAAATTAATTAAAGCTTGTGGTATAATTCAATACTTGGTATAAATGTTTTCAAGTGCATGGTATTACAATTTTCATCAAGTATATCTTTTAAAGGTTTGTTCTGGAGTATATGTGTCCTCTGAAGATAAAAAGAGGACAATCTACTAAAAATGTTATTTTCATTAGTAAAATAAATTTTTGAATATACTTACCCGATGATCATATAGCTGTCAGCTCTGCTGCCCGACAGAAAAAACCTACGGGCGGAATACGCCAGCGATCGCTATACAGGTGGGGGTGTACATCAACAGCGCCATCTGTCGAGTAGGTACTCAAGTACTCTATGTCAACACAGAACCAATTTTATCCTCGGTCCACTGGGTCTCTATTGGGGAGGAAGGGTGGGTCCTTTAATTTATGATCATCGGGTAAGTATATTCAAAAATTTATTTTACTAATGAAAATAACATTTTTCAATATTAAACTTACCCGATGATCATATAGCTGATTCACACCCAGGGGGGTGGGTAGAGACCAGCATATATGTTAACCTTAAGAGCTAAGTATTCCGTATTTCATTTTAGCATTTCATTTTAGCAGTTATTCAAAATAACAAACATAAAATTAATAAGTACCTGGTAAGGAAGTCGACTTGAACAATTACTCTGCCTTTTTTAAGTACGTCTTCCTTACTGAGCCTCGCGATCCTCACAGGATGCTGAGCGACTCCTAGGAGCTGAAGTATGAAGGGCTGCAACCCATACTAAAGGACCTCATCACAACCTCTAATCTAGGCGCTTCTCAAGAAAGAATTTGACCACCCGCCAAATCAACCAGGATGCGAAAGGCTTCTTAGCCTTCCGGACAACCCAAAAACAACAATAAAAAGCATTTCAAGAGAAAGATTAAAAAAGGTTATGGGATTATGGGAATGTAGTGGCTGAGCCCTCACCCACTACTGCACTCGCTGCTACGAATGGTCCCAGGGTGTAGCAGTTCTCGTAAAGAGACTGGACATCTTTAAGGTAAAATGATGCGAACACTGACTTGCTTCTCCAATAGGTTGCATCCATTACACTCTGCAGAGATCTGTTTTGTTTGAAGGCCACTGAAGTTGCGACAGCTCTAACTTCATGTGTCCTTACCTTCAGCAAAGCATGGTCCTCCTCATTCAGATGGGAATGAGCTTCTCGAATTAAAAGCCTGATATAATAAGAAACTGCATTCTTCGACATTGGTAAAGAAGGTTTCTTAATGGCACACCATAAAGCTTCTGATTGTCCACGTAATGGATTAGTCCGTTTCAAATAGTACTTAAGAGCTCTTACTGGGCATAGTACTCTTTCTTGTTCATTTCCAACCAAACTAGCAAGGCTTGGAATTTCGAACGATTTGGGCCAAGGACGAGAAGGAAGTTCGTTTTTGGCTAAAAAACCAAGCTGTAAGGAACATGTAGCCGTTTCAGATGTAAATCCAATGTTCCTGCTGAAGGCGTGTATCTCACTGACTCTTTTAGCTGTTGCTAAGCAGACGAGGAAAAGAGTTTTCAAAGTGAGATCTTTAAAAGAGGCTGATTGAAGTGGCTCGAACCTTGCTGACATAAGGAATCTTAGTACCACGTCTAAGTTCCAACCTGGTGTGGCCAACCGACGCTCCTTCGTGGTCTCAAAAGACTTAAGGAGGTCCTGTAGATCTTTGTTGTTTGACAGATCTAAGCCTCTGTGACGGAAGACTGCTGCCAACATGCTTCTGTAACCCTTGATCGTGGGGGCTGAAAGGGATCTTTCCTTCCTTAGGTATAACAGGAAATCAGCTATCTGAGTTACAGAGGTACTGGTTGAGGATACTGATTTGGACTTGCACCAACTTCGGAAGACTTCCCACTTCGACTGGTAGACTTTGAGAGTGGATGTCCTCCTAGCTCTAGCAATCGCTCTGTCTGCCTCCTTCGAAAAGCCTCTAGCTCTCGAGAGTCTTTCGATAGTCTGAAGGCAGTCAGACGAAGAGCGTGGAGGCTTGGGTGTACCTTCTTTACATGCGGCTGATGCAGAAGGTCCACTCTTAGGGGAAGTGTCCTGGGAACGTCTATTAGCCATTGCAGTACCTCGGTGAACCATTCTCTCGCGGGCCAGAGGGGAGCAACCAACGTCAACCGTGTCCCTTCGTGAGAGGCGAACTTCTGCAGTACTCTGTTGACAATCTTGAACGGGGGGAACGCATAAAGGTCTAGATGGGACCAATCCAGAAGAAAGGCATCTATGTGAACTGCTGCTGGGTCCGGAATCGGTGAACAATAATTTGGGAGCCTCTTGGTCATCGAGGTTGCGAACAGATCTATGGTGGGTTGGCCCCACAATGCCCATAGTTTGTTGCATACATTCTTGTGAAGGGTCCACTCTGTTGGGATGATTTGACCCTTCCGGCTGAGGCGGTCTGCCATGACATTCATGTCGCCTTGAATGAACCTCGTTACAAGGGATATGTTTCGATCTCTTGACCAGGTGAGGAGGTCCCTTGCGATCTCGTACAACTTCAACGAATGAGTCCCTCCTTGCTTGGAGATGTACGCCAGTGCTGTGGTGTTGTCGGAGTTCACCTCCACCACCTTGCCTAGAAGGAGGGACTTGAAGCTTCTCAAGGCCAGATGAACTGCCAGTAGCTCCTTGCAGTTGATGTGTAACTCGCTTTGAACCCACATTCCACGTGCCCGAGCATTCCCGACCGTCCAACGTCGCACCCCAGCCCGTGTCCGATGCGTCCGAGAAGAGAAGGTGGTCGGGGGTCTGAACAGCCAGGGGCAGACCCTCCCTGAGGAGAATGTTGTTCTTCCACCAAGTCAGTGATGACTTCATCTTCTCGGAAATAGGAACTGAGACCGCTTCTAGCGTCTTGTCCTTTCTCCAGTGAGCAGCTAAGTGAAACTGAAGGGGGCGAAGGTGGAGTCTCCCTAACGCGATGAACTGGTCCAGTGATGAAAGTGTCCCTATCAGACTCATCCACTGTCTGACCGAACACCGGTCCTTCTTCAGCATGGACTGGATGCATTCCTGGGCTTGACTGATTCTGGGGGGCCGACGGAAAAGCCCGAAAAGCTTGACTCTGAATCTCCATTCCTAGGTAAACTATAGTTTGGGATGGGACGAGTTGGGACTTTTCTATATTGACCAGGAGACCCAATTCCTTGGTCAGATCTAGAGTCCACTGTAGATTCTCCAGACAGCGACGACTTGACGCAGCTCTTAAAAGCCAGTCGTCCAAATAGAGGGAGGCTCTGATGTTTGCTAAATGCAGGAATTTGGCAATATTCCTCATCAGTTTGGTAAAAACTAGAGGTGCCGTGCTTAGGCCAAAGCACAGGGCTTGGAACTGGTATACGACCTTCCCGAAAACGAACCTTAGAAAAGGTTGGGAATCTGGGTGGATGGGGACGTGAAAGTACGCGTCCTTTAGGTCTAACGAGACCATCCAGTCTTCCTTCCTGACCGATGCTAGAACCGACTTTGTCGTCTCCATAGTGAACGTCTGCTTTGTGACAAAGACATTCAGAGAACTGACGTCTAGCACCGGTCTCCACCCTCCTGTCTTCTTCGGCACTAAGAAGAGGCGGTTGTAGAAGCCCGGGGATTGATGGTCCCGGACTATGACTACCGCTCCCTTTTGTAGTAAGAGAGACACCTCTTGCTGTAAAGCTAGCCTCTTTTCCTCCTCTCTGTACCTGGGAGAGAGGTTGATGGGAGTCGTTGCTAGAGGGGGCTTGCGCAAGAATGGAATCTTGTACCCCTCCCTGAGTAACTTCACAGACTGTGCGTCTGCGCCCCTGTTCTCCCAGGCCTGCCAGTAGTTCTTGAGCCTGGCTCCCACTGCTGTCTGAAGAAGGTGGCAGTCAGACTCTGCCTCTGGAGGACTTGGAACCCTTCTTCTTACTCCCACGTTGACTTCCGGCACGAGCACCTCCTCTGCTGGAGGCTCTGCCACGAAAGGGCGGAATGAACCTTGACGCTGGTGTGTCCATCCTAGGTCTAGGTACGGAGGGCAAAGGGGTGACTTTGCGTGCGGATGACGCCACCAGGTCATGGGTGTCTTTCTGGATCAAGGAGGCAGCAATCTCCTTGATCAAATCTTCAGGGAAGAGACACTTCGAGAGTGGAGCAAACATCAGCTCCGACTTTTGACATGGGGTGACTCCAGCTGACAAGAAGGAGCAAAGGTGATCTCGCTTCTTGAGTACCCCAGACACGAAAGAAGCCGCAAGCTCACTAGACCCATCCCTAATGGCTTTGTCCATGCAGGACATGATGAGCATGGAAGTCTCCTTATCAGAAGGGGAGGTCTTCCTGCTCAATGCTCCCAAACACCAGTCCAGGAAGTTAAAGACCTCGAAAGCGCGGAAAACTCCCTTCATAAGATGGTCCATGTCCGAAGGGGTCCAGCAAATCTTGGAGCGTCTCATAGCCGGCCTGCGGGGAGAGTCTACCAGACTTGAGAAGTCGCCCTGGGCAGAGGCAGGAACTCCCAAGCCGAGAACTTCTCCCGTGGCATACCAGACGCTAGATCTGGAAGCAAGCTTGACCGGGGGAAACATGAAGGATGTCTTTCCCAATTGCTTCTTGGACTGCAACCACTCCCCCAGTACCCTTAAGGCTCTCTTGGACGAGCGAGCGAGTACGAGCTTCGTAAAGGCAGGAGCTGCTGACTGCATGCCTAAAGCGAACTCAGAGGGAGGTGAGCGTGGTGCTGCAGACACAAACTGGTCTGGATATAAATCCTTAAAGAGCGCAAGCACTTTCCTAAAGTCTAAGGAGGGAGGCGTGGTCTTGGGTTCTTCGATGTCGGAGTGTTGGTCATCAAGATGTGCAGCTTCATCATCATCAGAGATACCATCGTCTGAATGTTGAGGAGGAAGAGGCAACGGAGTAGGCTGGACAGCTGAGTCCGGCAGCACGGGTGCAAGCGTGGCTGCACTGGACCCAACATCATGCCACTGTTGGTCAGTCTGAGAACTGGCAACAACCAAAGCTGAGTGGGTGCGCAAAGAGTCTACACCCGACTGTGGAAGGATAGCGGAGACCACCGTGGGTTGCGGAGGCTGACGCACCGCGTCAAAACACGGCAGCCTAGCTCCACCCTCCTGTTGTTGTGGTAGCTCACGCACGGCAACGGAGTGCTCCGTGCGTCTGTGGGAGTCAGCATGCGTCTGGCAGGGTCGACTGCGCATGGGTGGAGGAGCTCTCACAGCCGGAGTGTGGGAGCAGGCAGCCTCAGCGTCTGCTGGGCACACAACCGTGGCAGGTTGTAGGTTAACAGGTGCAGCGTCAACCTTCTCCGCAGCCGGAGTGTGGGAGCAGGCAGCCTCAGCGTGAGCTGGGCGCACAACCGTGGCAGGTTGTAGGCTAACGGGAGCAGTGTCAACCTTCTCCGCACGAAACTCCTGCATAACCGCAGCTAACTGAGTCTGCATAGACTGCAGTAAAGACCACTTAGGGTCTACAAAAGCGGCAACAGACGGAGCTACTGTCCGTTGAGACTGAGGGTCTAAAACAGCGGGTGCGGCAACAGACGGAGTTACTGCCTGTTGCGGTACCACTTTGCCTCTCTTGGGAGGTGTGCAGTCGTCGGAGGACTGCAGCGAGTCCGAACTGACCCAGTGGCTACACCTGGGCCGTTGGACTTGCGCGGAAGGGACCGACTTGCACTTAATAAGCTGCGAGACCTTGGTCCAAGGTTTCTTACGAGAAACCTCTTCCGCAGACGAGAAGTAAATGGGCTCTCTCGTCTTTGTGTGGGTGGGGCGATCTTGGGTAGATACGCCCGAAACCACGGAGGGAAAAACGTCTGTTCGTTGTCATGGACAAACATGGTGAAATGAAGGTGAATACAGTACATAGTTCAGAGTTATTAGTTGGCATTGGAATCATTTAGGCATACTATGTTTACAGAATTAAATTCAAGGCAGAAAGGTCTATTTTATGATTGGAAGTTGTGTTCATATATTTGAAATAAAGTTGTAACACTACAGTACTGATTGCATTTCTGCATGAATGATTAAAGTTCCATCATAAAGGTATCGTATGTAATAGTGTATGATTTAATCAAATTACTAAAGCTGAGCTATTATGTCTTTTCAGGTAACACAGAGTACAATTAGTAGATTTGCGTGTCGGATAATTGCTCACCGAACAACGCGTGTCACTCAGGTTTATGCCGCTGGTTTCGATTCGTCAAGAAATATTTTTCTTGGTGTGAGTATCATGATAATGGTTTTCCTTGTTTTTTGATTGACTGTAACAGAAATGTATCATTACTCTTACTGTATATGTTCTTAATACTGTGGACTCTTAGAAAACCAATAAAATGTAAAAACAAAATCCGAGAAATGCTATTCATACACTAATTGAGTGAAGTTGAAATTTGATAACTTTCCTAAATGTTTTTCACTTTTCTAGGAGAAAGCAACCAAGTGGCAGAATAATGGTGAAATTGACGGGTTAACGACGAATGGCGTGTTAATAATGCATCCTCCAAATCAATTCTGTGGAGGTGAAGCAACACCTGGCATATGGAGAGAAGTATCTGTAGGTGGTGGGGTTTACGCCTTAAGAGAATCTCGGTCGGCACCGCAGAGGGGTATACAGGTAAATGTATAGAAGCGTCTAATTTGTGTAGGATTTTAGACAAATTTACATAAACAGTACCTTTAAAAAAAACAAAAGGAAGAGAAATAAGATAGAATATTGTGCTGAAGTATACCCTCAAGCAAGAGAACTCTACTCCAAGACAGTGGAAGACCATAGTAAACTAAGACCTAGGACCAGAGAACATTGGTTTGATTTTGGAGTGTCCTTCTAGAAGAGCTGCTTACCATACCTAAAGAGTCTATTATACCCTAACCAAGAGAAAAGTAGCCACTGAACAATTACAATGCAGTAGTACCCCTTGAGCAGGAAACAAATGTAGGTAATCTCAGTGTTGTCATGTGTATGAGGACAGAGGAGAATATGTAAAGAATAGGCCAGACTATCTGGTGCATGTGCAGGCAAAGGGAAAATAAACTGTAACCAGAGAGAAGAATCAAATGTAGTACTGTCTGGCTAGTCAAAGGACCCAATAACACTAGCGGTAGTATCTCGATGGGTGGCTGGTGCCCTGGCCAATCTACTACCTTGTAAGCAGGTAATTTATCTTGAACTTAATACTATACACAAAACTTGTCATATACATGTATAGTACTTCTAGATATGCTTCCCTAAATGGTACTCTAGCCTCACTTATGCCACCCACTGGATAGCTGGCGGTCCTTGCACGGTTCAGTCCCCAGACTCGTGTTTTGGTGTCTCCAAGGGAGCCCAGTCTCACCCATCTACTGATCTAGTGTATTTGCTTGAATGCCCTGGGTGTTGAAGGTACTACAGTACTGTGTCGGACCATTTTAATTTGCCTGAATATCCTTAAAAAAAAAAATCATCTATTATCAAGTGGAATCCAGTATTGGAGTGTTGTGTTTATCTAATAGTTGTTGGTACCTTTGAAGATAAGAAATTTTATGGTTCAATACAGCCTAATAATCTAATCAGACTACCATTTTACCTAGAGTTCTCTTCTTTCTGAGTAGACATTTGTCCACTACAACCGTAAAAGGCCATTGTCGTAGACTATGCTTCTATTGAATAAAATTGATATGTGACAGTATATACTGTATACTGAAACAAAGAAAAAGTGGTAGGAAGAAAATAACCACTGAATATATTCAGAGATAAATCTTTATGTTATGGACATTCTGTTCTATGTACTGTGTAGGTGAATGGTGCATTTGAAACCATATTGGCAGCATAAAAGCATCAATGATCCTTTCAGTTTAAGATTAAAAGAAATAAGACTTATTGTGACTACTGTATATGACCTCTCAACTGAATGGGGATGACAACTTTCTGTAAAGCAAGCAACTCTTATTATAATGGTGATATCCATTTTTTATGAAAAAAAGAAAAACAAACAGTGATGGTTCAGTGGTATTGTTGGTAACTTTTCACTGTGGTGGTCCCCATGTTTAAACCCTCGTCACATGTCTTGCTCACTAGATTTTCACTGCCAAATTGATCTTACTGTCCTTTTAAACTAGGGACTAGGCATTTGGGAATATATGTACTGTTTCTTCTGTTGATTTGCCAATTCTATTAATTGCTCATATTGGGGGAGAAAAGGCCTGGTTACTGAGCAGCACAATGTGTATGCAGTATCTATGGCTTTTATATGCATCTGCAGTAACCTCTTCCTTGCCATTATTGCTCATAGCTAACCTTTAATAAAGCACTTTGAACAGGTATCTTTATGGAGAAAGTTAAACATGAAAGCTTCACGCTTAAAATTCATGATTTGGTCTTTTAATATCCTGGAGGATAATTTTTTGCATAGTTTCAGAATGGAACAAGGCAGTTCTCGGTATTTAGCCTTTTTTGCTATTATGGCAGAACTATTGGCAATACTGTGTTTATAATTAGAAATGACAAATTTTCATATACTGTGCTGTAAAAGCAAATAATTTTCAGTACTGTAACTTGAAAAGCCATTGAACTCCACAGAGCCTCTGTCCCAAAAATATGTTTGTACAGTATAGTGTTAATCTTTTAGATATATAACATGTAACTGATGTGAATGTTGAAATAGAATATTTGTGCATCATAGAGGAATTGTGAACTTGAAACAAGTAGAAGAAACTAGATTTATATCGCTGTTCTTTTCAAGAGCGAAATGCAGCGCGGTAATTTTACTATTGTCCTGTTGATCTTTCTATTAATGTGCATAACCCCTGGATATTTATCTACCCCACGTGACAGCAATACTTTATTTTAAACTAAATCATAAAGAAATGATCTTGTTTTGTATGTGTAGATACTACCTGTTATAGTGAGGAATGTTGGTGATGTCATTTGCAATTGAATGTGTTAAGCAAATTGGTGATGAAACCCATAAGTAAAAATCTATTCACAAAAACAGTGGCAAGTGCTATATCATGAATAATTTTGTTACTTCTGTAAATTACCTATATTGTAATACTTAGTTAGTAAGAGCACTATGCAAAAGCCCAGTAACTTCAGAAATGGCTTGCTAATTTATATTCATTTGTGTATTGAGCAGATTGAGGATGAAACTCACATATTGAAAGACGGAACGTTGATTGACTTGTGCGGCGCCACGTTATTATGGAGATCGGCTGAGGGGCTTGGAAAATCTCCGGTAAGTTTGATAGTTTTTTTTGTGCGTTTGCATCTGGTAGTAGGAAATATCTCTAGTTCAATATGGCCCCTCCATTATCTTCAATTTTTAAGAGAGCTAAAATATAATGGAGCTAAATGAAATTTTTCCCAGATTTTTTTTTTACATACAGTAGTTGTCTTGGAATAGAATGTTTTGGACACTTTATTGTGGTGTTTGACCATTGTCTATATTGGAGCTCATAAATTTTTATTTTGGTTGTAGGGATTCGGATACAAGTAGGCTAATTTGCTGCCGGAATCCTGCAATGTAGATTATTTAAATGTTAAATTGAAATATTATTAAGTTAAAAGCTCATTGATGTAATTAGTGTTCAAGTATACCTTTGTATAGTTTTCTGGAGTTCGTTTGTATTGAAGCTCTATAGCTGAGTTGACACCATAATTTTCTTGTTTTGAGTATATTTGGTAAAAACTCACTGATAAAGGAAGTTAACGTAGCCATAAATGGTCCAGAAATAGTTATGGGCTTAATCTGGATTTGAGCATTAGTAATTTTCATGTAGGAAATGCGTTAAGATAGCAGGGAGTGAGACACTATCCCTTGAAAATATTCCTGTAATCAAGTTGGTCAGACAACAGGAGAAAGTATTGTGTGCATTAGATGCTTGATGCTCTACCTGATTGACTGATGCAGTTATGTCAACCTTCTTTTAACCCAGAACCCTTAAATGGACAAAAATGCAGATGTCAGGAAATTTACTATTTTTGAAGCTGGAATATGATTTAAAGTTTGTCAATTTTTCAAATTTTTTTTTAATCAAAACTTTGATATTTTTTATATACAGCTTATGATATCAAAGGGATGCCTTGCATGAGGAAAATTTGTGTGGTCCTAAAGCATTGTTATTCAACGATGTAATGAATTATTTCTTTTTAAGGAATTATGCTCATGCTGTGGTGTTTTGCATAGAAATGTGGCAAATTAAGACCATCAAAAGTCCCTTGACTTTTGATGCAATATTCAGGTTTCCTGAATGTACAGGAAACATTGAAGATATTTGAATTAGACTGTATTTTAAATGTTTATTTGAAAATTCCAAAGTATTAATATAAATCTCCATTAAAATTCCATTTCAGACCAAGCGACACCTTGAGCAAATGGTGGACGAGTTGAATGCTGGTCGACCGCAGTGTCCTGTTGGCTTGAACACACTTGTAATTCCCCGTAAGGCTACGTTGACTGCCACAGAAAAGCAACCTGTTGTGTACCTCAATTGTGGCCATGTGCAAGGCTTACATGAGTGGGGCCACGAAAAGGACTCAAACTCTCACACTTGCCCATGTGTCTTAAGGTAAAAGAATTAAGGTGAAAAGTGAAAATCAGTAAAAATATAGAAAAAATGGAGATTAGTACAGCATAGGAAAAAAATACTTATTTCCTCGTGAATATTCTGGGCATTGAAGTGTTAGTGGTTGCATTTAGTGAATGGGAAATTAGTGCTTCATTTGGTAATGTACTTCCGTTTATATGAAATGGGTATAATCCTCTGGTGTGCATTCCTAGGTAATTTTTGTATTTGCTCCCTGCTAACTCGGTTGATTGAGAAGGTAAAGTATGACGTCCTAATTTCCACCTGTGGAGGTACAGTATCTATTGTACCAAGTTCTGGTTACCATCAAATATTACATTTAGGTTGCATAAAGGTAAGGAACAGTACTATGGTTACGGTGCATATTCTCTATTGGATCTTCTTTATTCGGGTGTATACATTCTAACAATACAGTATGTATCTTGTCGTCTTTAAGAGAAAAAGCATCCAATAATCACAGTATAAAAAGCTGTTGTTTGTCCTTTAGGTTTATTTTAGTGTGTTCTAGCAAACAATTTTCAAAGATAATGCATGTTGAGTAAACTTTTGTGTAGAAGCATGAGAAATTTTAACAGTAGAATTTGTTATTGTCATTTTCACCTGATGTTCATATTGCTTCTTCTCTAGAAGCTGTTTGTTGACATTAACCGTAAAATTAAAAACTTCCTATCTTTAATTTCAATAGACATATGCCTCTGGTTAAGTAATGAGCCACCAGCAGTTATTATTATTATTATTACTGTATTATTATCAGCTAGGCTATAACCCTATTTGGAAAAGCAAGATACTATAATTATGCACAAGGGCTCCAAAAAGGAAAAATAGCCCAGTGAGCAAAGGAAATAAGGAATTAAACGATATGAGAAATAATGAACAATTAAAATAAAATATTTTAAAAACATTAACAACACTAAGCCTGATATTTCATGTATTAGCTATAAAAAAAATCTATGTCAGCCTGTTCAACATAAAAACATTTGCTGAAAGTTTGAACTTTTGAAGTTCTACCAATTCAGCTACCCGATTAGGAAGATCACTCCACAACTTGGTCACAGCTGGAATAAAACTTCTAGAATACTGTGTAGTATTGAGCCTCATGATGGAGAAAGCCTGACTAAATGCAGATTTAAGTGTAGTCCAACACATGTTCATGGGTTGTACCAGAAAGGTTTTTTTTATGATTAAATTGTATTCTTTTTTAGTTGAAGCATAAACTCTGAGCAAAAGCTCTAAACTTGAGTGTAGTTATTCCAAGTCAAATCTGATCTGTCACCCTTCCAAAGATGATAGGCTGCCTCCTTCCCCAAATAAGCACATCTACAAGCATCATTAAACCATGGATTGACCTTCACTCGGTACCTTAGCACACTAAAAGGGATATGCCTATTAATTATGTTGACTAGATTCTCATTCAAAGGGTCAATAGATCAGCACTATTATACAATTGTGACCAATAGTGCCAAAAGATCACTCAAAATCCAATTCCAGTCTGCGTGAAATTTCATATAACTCTTACACGAGTATAATACATCTGGGACTGGTTGCTCAGTCTCATTACTAATGAAATCAAGGCATGATCAGATGTCCCAACTGAAGCATCAACCTTACTTGTTATAACACCAGGGTAGTCTTTGTATATGAGGTTTAAGCAGTTACCAGACCTGTGAGTAGCTTCACTTACGATGTGCTCACAGCCTGATTCAGAGGCAAAGTCTAAAGCTATTAAGCCATGGCAGTTGGTGGGAGAAGCAGAATTTAACTACTCCCTATGGTGAACATGGAAATCACCAACAAAGACAAAAGAGGACTTTCCATCATCATCATGTATCTTAGCTATAATGGTAAGAAGGCAATCAAAGATAGAATCATCCATGTCAGAATTCCGGTATATCGAACAGAAATAGAAGTTGTTATGCCTGCCACAAGCTTTTATTACCTGAATCCCATGACATCCACATTCATAGCTGGATTTATGAGAAGCAGGGGACTTCGTCCTAATATACACTGCCATTCCCCGGGCTCAAGTAATGGCATCCCATTTCAAAATCATTGGCTTCTTAAAACCAGCTATAAGGAGTTCAGGTGAGTGCCTCATATTAGAAAACAAAGTTTCTGAGTGCAAAAGAATATCATATTGTCTGGACGCAACTGTAAGGTCTTGAATATTTGCACGAAGACCACGAATATCACAAAACTGTAGACGACATTGACGAAATCTAGGACGTACTGGTCCTGGATTTGGCTCAATGTCTCCAGACAGCATAAGAATTAATGATAATGAAAAAGATACATCATATTTAAAAACTAAATTAACAAGGTCAACAAAAACAATATTTACAGAAATGTAAATAAAGTGATTGATCAAACTCATAGACTGTAGAAAAAGTTGGAAAAACTGATCAACATGGGGCAACCATTAAATCGTGCAGGGCTAAATATCCTCCAAGATAGCCGTTTCAACTGAAGGGAGGACAGTAAAGATGGTTTTGAGAAGAAGAAATGCATGAGGAAAAGACAACATCTTGATAAACCACCAGGCATCCATGACCCTTCTATTAAGCTTGCCCAACACACCATTTAAAAAAAACAGAGGAAGATAGAAAAATAAGAAAGAATAGTGTGCTTGAGTATACCCTCAAGCAAGAAAACTCTAACCCAAGACAGTGGAAGACCATGGTACAGAGGCTATGGCACTACCCAAGACTTAGAGAACTATGGTTTGATTTTGGAATGCCCTTCTAGAAGAGCTGTTTACCATAGCTAAAGAGTCTCTTCTACCTTTACCAAGAGGAAAGTAGCCTCTGAACAATTACAGTACAGTAATTAGCCCTTTGAGCAAAGAAGAATTGTTTGGTAATTTCAGTGTTATGTGTATGAGGAATGACGAGAACGTGTAAAGAATAGGGCAGACTATTCGTTGTATGTGTAGGGAAAGAAAAATGACCCGTAACCAAAGAGAAAGATCCAATGTATTACTGTGTGTGGTCAGTCAAAGGATCCAATAAATCTAGCAATAGGATCTCAACGGGTGACAAGAAGCAAAAGGAGGGTATATATGTTAACATCAGGTGAGTATGTACATGGAAAATTTGATTAAGATTGTTTATTTCTGCGAATTTTCCTTGATGTTCACATTGCCAACTCCCACACACTGATGGAAGTCAGACACCAGTTAAGGAAAGAGATAATTCTAGACTTGACTGGCTTTGATTATTAGGGGTGTGGTGGCCTGGTGATTGGCAGACTTGGGTTCGAGTCCCTTTCGAACTCGTTAGTTCCTTTGGTTGCTGCAACCTCCTCATCCCTGTGAGCTAAGGATGGGGGTTTGGGGGAGCCTATAGTTCTATCTGCTGAATCATTAGCAGCCATTGCCTGGACCTCCTTGGTCCTAGCTTGGGTTTAGAGGGCCTTGGGCACTGATCATATGTGATATGGTCAATCCTTAGGGCATTGTCCTGCTTGATATGGCAATGTCACTGTCCCTTT
Source organism: Palaemon carinicauda (assembly GCF_036898095.1). Lineage (NCBI taxonomy): Eukaryota > Metazoa > Arthropoda > Malacostraca > Decapoda > Palaemonidae > Palaemon > Palaemon carinicauda. The sequence continues at coordinate 132,501,871 of NC_090740.1, read as the reverse complement.
CCTCTGTCATTCATGAGCGGCCTTTAAACCTTTAAAAGAGCCATCTCAAAATACATGTTGAGTTATAGGACTCAAGATTGTTTTTCTAGGGATATTTGTAGGATGAGAAAATTATCAATTTCCTGAACCCAAAATAGTTTATAGACCTCATTGACAGCAGCCACTATTGGACCTAGAGTCATATAATCTTAATAAGTAAACCAGGACTCTTCAGGATATTGTTTAGCAAATGACAATTTGGTATGCCAGTGACCTGCAACTAAAACTTTCCAAAGAATGTTTACTGCAAAAATTGATATTATTGCAGAACTTCTAATATGAACCTTGACTTTCAAGGCTTTTATTGGATTTGGATCCTATTTCTTGTGAGTTTCCTAATAATACTTAACAAAGAAATCTATTTTCTGATGAAAGGCTTGCAATAGACTCTTAGTTTTAACCTTCTTTTTTTTTCTTTCTTTTTCTGAAGGAAGACAGACAAAATCATCTAATGCTCCCTGAAGCCTACCTTAAAATATATGTCTTCTAGGATATTGTGTATTTAGCTGAAGCCAATGTCAATCGAAAAGTTTCAGCCACAAAGTCTAAAAATATAAGTGAAATATTTTCAAACTATTGAAAAGTTGAACCTTTTAAATACTATATAACTACATCCAAATTAAAGAAATGGATATGATTACTGGATGCCTTTTGATACTAGGGCTAAGAGCCCTAAGTATATATTTAGTGCCCTAAATGGGTATATCTATTCAGATATACATTCTCAGTACAGAATTAAGTATTGATCTATATCCCTTAATGGCTGAAATTGAATTTAAGAAAAATAAAAATTGAACCTTAAAGATATAACAATTGATACATACTTAGATTAGTACCACTCAAAATATTATTCTTGTTAGTTTTAGTTATTGATACATTCTTAGACTAGTACCACTCTAAATATAAATTCCAGTGTCTGATACAGAATAATGATCTATAAAAGGCAATCAAGAGGGTGCAAAATCTCATTGCTAATGAGAATACTTGGATAGTCTCTTATGTGGTTAGATGTATTGTGGTTGAGTTTGGATGAATCATCTTTGAAATTGATTGTCTGATAAGACCCTATTACAACAGAGGCCACAGATACGTGCCCCTTCCCCTTTGTGGCCAAAACTGGGCTATTAGAGTGTTCCTGCTTTTTGCAGAGATTCAGAACTTGTTAAACACATGCTGGATCTTGGTAAGCGAAGGGAACTTGTACAAGATCTAGATGTGACCATTTTTGCAACTGGGCATTGACCTTCCATGCTAAAGAATCCAGAACGGGTGAACAAAGCTCACTATTTTTGTTCACTGACATTGTAAACATACCTATAAACGGGCAACCCTACCATTTCCAAATTTCTAGCTATAATGATATAGTGACCATTTGTTTGGAAGTGATAAAGTATTCAGTATCCAAGAAAAAACTAGGGAGGAATGCTTATTCTTCTCAAACTGTGTGAAGATAAAGCTTATGAGGGTCAAGACAACTAGAATTGTCCTCCAACCCTCTGAAGCTTTGGGGACTAGGAATAACTTGTTGTAAAACACCCAGACCAGGGTTTAACACCTCGTTTCACAAATTTCTCTGGGGGGTTCACCGTTTCTTGTTGAAAGTCTGAGCTTTTATTGTATTTGTAAGATAACTCAGATACAGAACTAGCTTCTTGGACAAAGGATGATTTGAAGTTAGAGGAATCTAGTAACCTTCTTTGACTACAACAGCAACCACGGATCAAGAAGGTTTTTCCAATTTTGATGGGAATGGTAGAATCTTATACTGAAATTCTCCCTGAAGGATAATTGTAAGATTCTCTCATAAGATCTTGAAGTCCAGTTGACAACTCATCTGGAATGTCTACTTGATGGCAATCCTGACTTCCAATGCATGAAAGTAACTCCCAAGATTGAAGCTGGTTTTTTGAAGACAGAAAGATTGGTATTCCTAGAAAAACACCCAAAAGCATCTTGAGTTCTGGTATCCACCAGAGCATCTGCTTTGATCAATTTTTATATATCTACCACAAGCCCCAAAATAGTGAAGTTGTTTAAAAGAGCAACTTAGATTGCAGAAGTGAACAGGTGAAGCAACAGAAGGGTCTGAAGTGAATAAAGAATTAGAGGTTCTTTTACAGGATGTTGACTTTGTATTGCACAGTGAACATATAGAAACATTACTAAAAGAAACTTTGATACCACCAGACTTACCTTGAGAAAGTAGGTTAATGTTAGCAATGGGGAAGGAATGATCAGAATTACTGCCTTTAAAACTTTTGCAGGGCTACTGAGATAAACAAAGGGAGCTAATAAATAAGGAGCTTTTGGGGTTCATCACCATCAAAACTTGTTTGATTAAATGCTGTATTAAAGAATGGTACTTGCATGTCATTATCATCATTATCCCCACTTTAAACACCTAGCCTAGGCTTCTGGATTTCCCTCTGAAGTAAAAGCAAGTTTCATTTGTGCTTCAAGCTTGAAAACACTTCCATGGAAAGAACATAGAGCCATATGCACTTCTTGCAAGTTTTTTTTTTCTATCACAGTACTGTTCCCATAATAGATAACAAATCCAGAGAAAGCTATCTTGAAATTCATTAAAACATATTACAATTTGGAGCCTGGAGAACTTACAGTTTTCTCAACAGATGCAACAGTAAGATTGAAATAACAAAGAGCTCCTGGCACATCACTGCTTCGTTTCTTACCATTAACTACTAGTCTCTCATTACATTACTCTACTAAAACTAACCACTGGTGTTTCATTACTTTACTAGTCATTTTTCTATTGAAAGGAAAGATGGAAAAATTTTAAAACTTTTGTGTGTAGTTATCAATAAACCAAATTTCTAGAAAAGCAGCAACATAAACATCAGGGAAGGTTTATAAAAATAAGGTCATATTGAAGAAAAGAACCATTTGTTTTGTGCAATGCGAGGGACGTTAATTTGGTAAATCCATTCATCCTATGTTCTTGTGGTCCTTCAGAACACGCACCAGGAATCTTTAGCAAATACAGATATTAAGTTTTAACACGAAGCCTATATTTGGACTTTTACAGGCAATGTTGCTGTTGGACTTTACACTCAAGAGCTTTTTCTCCTGTGGTTTGCATATTCAAACTGGGGTAGTGACATTCATGCTCTCTGGTAGATACAGTAGCTTAAATTTTCAGAGGTTTGCTGTTAGTAGATTATCTCCTGGTAAAGACCTAAAATTCCAGACAGTAGGTATTGTTATACAGTACAAAGTGCTTTACTCCTGTCACTCATGAAAAATACTACTATCTTGGGTGAGAAAAGGGATTTTGACGAAGGAAAAATCTATTTCTGGGCTCCGAGCTGTGCCGCCCAGTGAAATACTCCTAGAGCACTATTTCTAAGGAATATAACTGCTATATATTACCAGAGAAAAAAAGCATAGGAATGCCAGGTTGAACCCAGCTCGCTCACCTATATAAGGTGTCGGTATAAAATACTGGGGCGTGATAATTCACAACCAGAGGTCTCGCACTATTTAGATATCTCCTCTTCAAAATCCCCGCCACAGCGAGGTGCCGATCAACACTACTACCACTAACCCAACCCACGCCAGTGACGTCACTCCTTTATAGCACTTGTTGTTATTAAGTCCAACATGTTTTTTCTCGTGTTTACCCTTGGATTTATCATTATTTTATAATCGATGGCCGATTCCCTAGATACCCCATCGAAGTTAAGTACTTTATCCATGAGTTTTAGCGAGATTGAGCAGTGTAACCTCTGTTTTTATTAATTGAGAAGTGTTTATATATGAACGGCGTCCCCGTTCTTACCGTTCATGGTTCGGCTCTGCCCTTTTTCTTGTTAGTTCGTCCGTCATTAATATTTGTTCGAACTTTTAGGAGTTTTTTCCTTACATTTATATAGTACACCGTCTTTTTGCTTTCATCTAGCATTAATTTTATGTTATCCTATGATATCAGTGTTAGCGTTTCATCAAGGAGTAGGTTATGTTGGTATGCCTGCATTCGTGCATGTTGGTGGATTGCGTCACCATTGAGATTGTTTCGCTAGTTCTAGGAAGACGACCATCTCACTTATTATTATTAAACCTTTTAGTTTTATCACGCTCCACCTAGTTTTACATTTGGTTCGAGTGGGACTCTCGCGTTGTTTTTACTGTTCGATCTACCGCTTCAGTAACTAGGTTGGTACCCCTGCTTTCCATCTGCTGATGGCGTCATGCTTCCTCCCCTACCACTCGCCCGAGTCCCTCTCTCGCCATATTATTTCTGAATGCCTAACCTTACTTACGTGATTTCGCTTTTAATTCATTAATTATGTTTATGTATTTGTGCATTGATATTATATTTATTGCTTTACTCCGTTATGATCATATTTTTGGGATTTTCATGTCATGTTGAGGGGATCTCCAGTTGGTAGACCTGTCTACCACTACGCACTGGTGATTCCCCGGTATCATTCCCCCCCCCCCACAGGTTGGGGAGGCTATTCCATCCCCCCCTCCTCCAGTGTATACCCTTCCTCTCACTCGATGGTTGTTGGTTATGACATACGGGTCAAGTATGCTTGTTCCTCAGTCTTCCCTCAACGTTCCGACATATTGAGGACTGAGTGTACCCACGGGGTGTGACTTAGTCTCATTCATTCACACCGGGCGGTTTCGTCTCCCCCCCTCCCGTCGCCCCGATTGGCCATCGGTCGGGGGAGGGGGAGGGCCGGGACCACCGGGGACTATCACACGTGATTAGTCGGTATAACTGCACCTTGGTGTAACCTTTGCTTTTAGCTCGGTATAACTGCACCTTGGTGTAACTTTTGCTTTTAGCTATGGTTGTAAGAATGAGCACTTATATTAGGAGTGTTCCCACCTACGGTACCTCCTGCTATTATCGTCCGCATAGGACTTATTAATATCCCATATCATTATATTATATTCTACATGAATCATTACCTTCGTCCCGGTACCTCCGGTTGGGTAGTGGGGGTTCCATTGGCTCCCCCCGCGCTCTCCCGTGGTACCCTCCCGTCATCAGACATCGGAGCCTCCGGGCTCTTAAATACAAGATCTGTTGACACTGACACAGTTTTGATTAATTTCCTCCCTCCGGGAGCCCTATTCAATTACAGACATTAGTTTTAGATCATAACTGGAGTTTTCTATTTATGTATTTTAAGGATGTATCTTAGGTTACTTTAAGTTTACTTTAAGTTACTTTAAGTTTACTTTAAGTTTACTTTACCAACCCTGTTCCCCGGCCCCGGGGGCCCCGGAACTAGTTATGATTATAATTATTCATCACTGTTTTTTGCATCCTTTTTCATCCCTTTTTATTTTATACCTCCCTGGTAATGACGGGATGGTATATTCCTCGCTATGACAATATTATTTCATTGATAATCTTAACTTATTACGGAATTGTTTCAACAATGTCTGTTAATTTTTATAATTTTTTCCCCGGTTACTATACCGGTTCGTAATTTTGTTCATAGCCTTTTGTCCCGGTTTCATATCGGTCTACTTTAAGAACCCGGAACACCCGGATCCTTTTAGGTTACTAACCTATTATGGGACACTCACGTATCTTTATTTTATTCTATACTTCCCAAGTAGCAACGGGATAGTATATTTCTCGCTATGACAATATTTTTTCATTGATAATCTTAACTTATTATGGAATTGTTTTAACAAAGTCAGTTAATTTATGATAAGTTTTTCCCCGGTTACTGTACCGATCTGAAATTTTGTTCATAGTCTTTTGTCCCGATTTCATATTGGTCTAATTCAAGAATTCGGAGCATCCGGATCTCTTTAGGTTACTGACCTGCTATGGGATACTTATGTATCTTTATGTTATTCTATACTTCCCCAGTACCGACGGGATAGTATATTTCGCGCTATGACAATATTATTTCATTGATAATCTTCACCTTTTATGGAATTATTTTGACAATGTCAGTTAATTTATGAAAAGTTTTCTCCCCGGTTATTATACCGGTCCGAAATTTTGTTCATAGCCTTTTGTCCCGGTTTCATACCGGTCTATTTTAAGAATTCGGAACACCCGGATCTTTTTGGGTTACTACCCTACTATGGGACACTGTAGGTGCCCCTGTCGTTACTATCTATAATTATAACTTCGGATATATTATTTTGGGATTTTCATTTTATTTCCTTTGTGATTGATCGATTTAAACATTTATTCTCGATCTATTTATTTTACATTCCCAACGGAGTTACCTTGTTCATTAGTAACGATATACCCTCTTTCGGAGCTCGCAGTCTTCCATGACTTCTACCTTGGCGACTCTTTAGATCTGGGTTGGCGGGTTTGCCTGGAGTGTCAGGGCAAAGAGACCCTGTGTCTCTTCCTTTTAGGGTTTTCAAGGAAGCACGTGGCTGATGTCGGGCCACGTCCCGTTGTCCCTAAAGTTAAAGCTACCTGCCAGCCCCTACCAAAGACTCACAGGTCTTCCAAATCACCAAACCAGTTAAGACTTCTCTTGGGTCGAGAGCGAAGCCCGGCCTGAAACCTACGACCCCGGAGGCTCCCTTCGATCCGGCAGCCCTTTCAAGATTGATGCATGGCCTCTCGTGGCATGGTTAGTTTCAACCTGACCTTTCATTAGAGGAGGCCAGCGACCGATCCCAGGGATGAGGTAGAAATTTATTTCTATTTGAACACGATGTTGTGTTGATATTTATCCATATATATACATATATATATAATTTACGGACCCCTGTAGCTCACTGGCTCAAACCTCGTGTCACATACCGAGTCACCACGAATTATATGATGAAAGATTCCTGGTGCCTCTGTTAACTTGACAATTGAATGAAATTATTGCCCATTAGGGGGAAGAGAGAGTGCTAAACCAGATAGCCTCATACAGGGTCTCATTTGTTATGGGCTACCTCAACAGCACAATATATCATCCCGGATGCCTCTAAGCTCCCGGAATTCGTCGAAAGCAATCCGTGGAAGGCGTCCTTGCGCTCTCCCTTCAAAGATGGTATGTTAACCATCGAAGGGTTTGGCACCCGGACTGTAGAAGATTTTGAATTCTACCCGCCGGGTCTACAGTTCCCTCTCTCTGGTTTCGCATGCCTTACCGACGAGACACTCGTAAGGTTTGACAAGGTCCCCAAAGAAATCAAAATGTACCCAAAGGGGCAGGCTCAGTCCACCTGGGTCCGGCCCTTAAACGAGTGGGAGTGTGTTAACACTACGTTAACACCTCACAAGAGCCCGTACACGATGTTTCTAGTGGAGGAGTAAACCCCTACTCCGTGTGTCACTAAGATATCGGACCTTGCTCAGCAGGCAATAAACGAGGACAAGCCGTTACCGCAGCTGAAGGAAACGCATCCGACCTCCCTCCTGTCCCTGGGGGATCACGATTGCTGGACTAACGCCCCGGCGACCTTCACATCGGGTAAATTAAGCGCTGACTGTGCTTCCATTCAGTTCAGTGAGTGGCTACCCAGGCTTCCGGAATCCCTGATATGCCTCGAGCTCGAAGCCTGTATGCGCCTGAGTAGACCTATCAACTCGGCTACAATGGCAGAAAAGACCTCTTTAATGTATGAAGAAGAACCACCTTTTAAGGTCTTGACGAAGTCATTACTTCAAACCTTACTGTCTGATTCCTACGACTTCTTTGCGGCCAGACGTCGTTGCTGTAGGCATGTCTTGTCTGAGGCCACTATCAGACATGAGCCTAACAAGCTCATTAAAGGCCCAGTCTGGAGCTGCTAGGGTCAATCAGAGCCTCAAGGTTCGATGGGCTTAGTCCCCAAGCACAAGTTCGAACCGGCCAGCAACCATTCTCGAGGTAGAAAGAGTCTGAGAAAAAGGAGTCTTTTATTACCCTAGGAGAACCAGAAGTTCTTGAAGTATCAGTTGCCTATTATTATAATTTCATGGATTGATCTAAGAAACAGCTAAAAGTTCATGGTCTCATATTGATACTGGATAGTCATTCTCAAGTCTGTGAGAGAGGGGCAAAGTCTTTTGGTCCTATTACTTGGGTGGTAGTAGTATGTTTTATACAAGATTTTACTTGAGTCATTTAAGTGGATGCACACTTTCCTTGAAACCACCAGTAGTAATTAGCCAAATTTTCATTTAAGGAATGGTCAAAAGGAATCCTTTACCTCTTTTGATTCTCTCTTCTCTTAACTATTTCAAATATGGAATTTTAGAGGTGAAGACTTCCAGGGTTATTAGTATTCCTGTCTCACATATATGGAGACATTTGTCTCCCATATATGGGGCATACTTTGCCAATTCAGCTTACGCTTATAACAGTGACTATTTCACACTAAAAAGGTTCTGACCCGTCTTCCCAAGTACTCTCCTGGATCACACAGATCTTGATCCAACCTAAGTTGCAATTATCATGATTGGGTTCCGATAAAAAAAAAAAAATACTCTAATTCTTTTTTCTTATACAAACCTATAGGTATTATTTCCCTCCTTCTGGTGATCAATATTGCAGCTTCCCATCCAGACTACATGAAAAGTGATAAAAGGCAATTTATGTATACCTAGAACTCCTGGTAGTGCATCCATCGAGCTTCAACTGTTCTAATGCAATGATTCCTTGGCTTACCTAGAATGGTTTTATTCTTATTCAATTTTTGCCTTAAAAAAAAAAAAATACAATATAATGTAGATAGAAATTGTGACCAGAGACCTTAAAGATAAAATAAAATAGAAAAGTTCATTAAAATAGTTGATACACCCATTTTGCTTTAAGTGGAAATTGGCAGTGTTTTTATTCTTTTTTATTATTGTAATTTGAAGTTCATTACATAGCAGTATCCTTAGATTTTTATTCTTGTTGTGATCAAATTATGGAACACTGTCCTGTTGGATTGGTGAAATGTGAGGAAGTTCAAACGTCGTGCAAATACTTTTTTGTTGAGTAGCTTGGCATAGATATTGTTTCATAATTTATTGTATATGTTGACTCTTATGAGATTTTAAAAAAAATGTTTTAATTTTATTTTTGGGTACAGTATTTCCTCATGTTTAGCCTACAATTTTTTAAGTGTTAACTTTGATTTTATCTTAGGTAAATTTTGCTGTGGCAATATATGTACAAGAGTTGCACTATCATACTTACATTGGTATGCTTCATTTAATTTTCATATTACTGTATAATCATATTTTTAGTTTCCTTCATTCATTCATTATTACAAATAAAATTCTGAAAGGCTTCTTGGGTTCTAGTACTAGGTTTAAAGGGCCAAATCTCTTAGTTAATTTATTCATTGCTATTAATATTTTTTAAAGTTTGCATATTATTATACTTTAATTATTGCCTTTTCCTTTTTTTGACTTGTAGGAATCTGCTTTTCCAGCTATTGTTGTAGTTTGTGTTATGATGATGATACATTGATATCCTAGGATACAAAATTATTTCATCCTGGATTGTCTTTCGTAACATTATTTTTTCGTATAACGAGTCTCATTTTACATGTAAATCGCCTAATTCGTTCCAAGCCCTATGAAAACACCTCATTAAATTTTATGATAGAGGTAAAACCAGAACGAAATAGAGCCAAATACATATGAGTCATTCAATATACTTAACCTAACCGTCAATACCTGTAAAGGAAGTAGATATTAAAACTTATTGCTATAATAAATGAAAAATAATACATACATGCATACATATACTAAGGCACTTCCCCCAATTTTTGGGGGTAGCAGACATCAAACAAATAAAACAAAAAAGGGGACCTCTCCTCTCTACGTTCCTCCCAGCCTGACAAGGGACTCAACCAAGTCCGGCTGGTACTACTTGGGTGCCACAGCCCACCCTCCCCGTTATCCAACACAGATGAAGCTTCATAACGCTGAATCCCCTACCGCTGCTACCTCCGCGGTCATCCAAGGCACCGGAGGAAGCAGCAAGGCCTACCGGAACTGCGTCACAATCGATCGCCATTCATTCCTATTTCTAGCACGCTCTCTCGCATCTATCCTCCTATCACCCAGAGCTTTCTTCACTCCATCCATCCACCCAAACCTTGGCCTTCCTCTTATACTTCTTCCATCATCTCTTGCATTCATCACCTTCTTTAGCAGAGAGCCATTTTCCATTCTTTCAACATGGCCAAACCACCTCAACACATTCATATCCACTCTAGCTGCTAACTCATTTCTTATACTTGTTCTCACCCTCACTACTTCGTTCCTAAACCTATCTACTCGAGATACGCCAGCCATACTCCTTAGACACTTGATCTCAAACACATTCAATTTCTCTCTCTCCATCACTTTCATTCCCCACAACTCCGATCCATACATCACAGTTGGTACAATCACTTTCTCATACAGAACTCTTTACATTCATGCCCAACCCTCTATTTTTTACTACTCCCTTAACTGCCCCCAACACTTAGCATCCTTCATTCACTCTCTGACGTACATCTGCTTCGACTCCACCATTTGCTGCTACAACATACCCCAAGTACTTAATCTGATCCACCTCCTCAAGTAACTCTCCATTCAATGTGACATTCAACCTCGCACCACCTTCCCTTCTCTTACATCTCATAACCTTACTCTTACCCACATTAACTCTTAACTTCCTTCTGTCACACACCCTTCCAAATTCTGTCACTAATCGACCAAGCTTCTCTTCCGCGTCTGCAACCAGTACAGTATCATCCGCAAACAACAACTGATTTACCTCCCATTCATGGTAATTCTCGTCTACCAGTTTCAATCCTCGTCCAAGCACTCGAGCATTTACCTCTCCACCACTCCATCAACATACAAGTTAAACAACTACGGCGACATCACACATCCCTGTCTCAGCCTCACTCTCACCGGAAACCAATCGCTCACTTCATTTCCTATTCTAACACATGCTTTACTACCTTTGTAGAAACTTTTCACTGCTTGCAACAACCTTCCACCAACTCATATAACCTCATCACATTCCACATTGCTTCCCTATCAACTCTATCATACGCTTTCTCCAGATCCATAAACGCAACATACACCGCCTTACCTTTTGCTAAATATTTCTCGCATACCTGCCTAACTGTAAAATTCTGATTCATACAACTACCTCTTCTAAAACCACCCTGTACTTTTAATATTGTATTCTCTGTTTTATCCTTAATCCTATTAATCAGTACTCTACCATACACTTTTCCAACTACACTAAACAAACTAATACTCCTTGAATTACAAAACTCATGTACATCTCCCTTACCTTACCCTTATATAGTGGTACAATTCAAGCACAAACCCAATTTACTAGTACCATTGACAACACAAAACACACATTAAACAATCTCACCAACCATTCAAGTACAGTCACACCCCTTTCCTTCAACATCTCAGCTCTCACACCATCCATACCAGATGCTTTTCCTACTCTCGTTTCATCTAGTGCTCTCCTCACTTCCTTTCTTGTAATCTCTCTCTCATTCTCATCTCCCATCACCGGCACCTCATAATCATAGAAATGGCGCTGGCCTTGTGGTGATTGTGTCTCCTGCAATTTCCTTGGCCTTAATCCAGAGGAGAAGTAGTCTTGCCATCTCGTCATGGGCATGGCTCCTCATACTAGAAAGAACAGTTATGCCCTTAGAAAGTGTTGCTGCTTCGATGGCATCAATCTGACTAAGGATAGTGCCTATCGTCGATGGATTTTGGCCTTATTCCTTAGCAATCACACTCAACCTTGTGGCAGCCTCATACTTCTTGATTATCTCCAGCTTTGTCTCTATAGAAAGCATCCTCTTCTTTCCCTGAACATCAACAACATTCTTGGGACCCATGGGTATAGAATTACTGGTTAGATAAAACAACACAAAAACTATAAGTATGAAATCGAAATCGCCATCCTGAATTCAATCTGAACAATAGTGAAGGCCAAAACGAAATGGTAGAGGCATGATGGGAAAGATGTGGATCAATAGGAGAGCAGGACAATAGTAGCTGTGTGAATTTCCTTTTGTATCCCGAGTATTTTTCCGTAATACACGGCAAAAAAATATTTTTTTGTTTCGTTAGATGAGTTTTTCGTATAACGAAACTTTCGTACTTAAAGGTTTCGCTGTACTAGTGGATGAGCAAACATAAGATGTTAAAAAAATTGATAGAATAGAAACTATTCTTAATCTCTTCTTTGCATATCTCAAATAAAAAAAAATATGTTTGTGGATTTTAAGGTACGCATTTTTAAATTCAAGATGGCTGCTCGTAATTTGCTATAATTCAAAATTGCCGCACATAATTTGCTGTAAATCTTGTATCGATCTGCATATAAACTTAATTTTATTGATACAACATACATTTTAAGAGTGAAATACTTTAAATATTACAAAGTATGTTTATGCAATAAAGATATGTCGTGAACCTTTATAAAAAGGTCCTGAAGCTAGAGTACCTCAACCCAAAATAACAAAGACAAATGGATCTTTTGTCCTGGAGCTTTTCACACTGCACTATGTGTTATTTGCTATTTGAATGAAGTGGACTTGATGAAGCATGGGAGGAGGCTGATCTCTATACAGTAGTAGTATTACTGTCAATCAGATCATCAACGGAAAACACCACAACAGACCAATTGAAACCGATGAAATAAGTCTTCCAGTCCTCTTTGATCTGTGGTTTAAAACTTTCTTAGAAGAAACTCGAGTAGTTTGACATTCAAGTCAAGTGTTAAGGAGCTTGCACAAGTATACAGAAATCAGAAAGACATCCAACTGGCTCTCCAGACATTCTTCGTAACTTTAGCATCTGTTAATCTTGAGAAGCAGGTGAAATACTTTGATGATAAATATGAGACCCTATGTATGTTTGGGGACGTACTGTATGTACATGAATTAGGTCTTGAGGTAATTGGCTACTCTACTTCTTTGCATACATCAGATTAGACTATGCACAGAATATCTCTGAATACATAGCATTGGCAAGGTTTGAGGGTAACTTTACTGTTAACTCTTAGAATTCAATTCCATTGACATGCCCTGGTATAGGTCAAGATATAGAACACCTGAACAAGAAAACTAAGGGCGATGGAGTTATCCCTGGAATTGCATCTTTTGTCACAACGTTGTTCAAATTCTGTTTTGACAGCCCCTTGCCACTGGTCCTAATAGCAGAAGAGACTGAAGACCTCCTTTCTACTTCTAGTACCAAAGTTCCACAACACCATTGCCTTACAGAAGCAAAGGTGGTTTCTCAGGAGGAATCAATCATGAAGTTCAAGATTGTTGTTGTGTACTGCAACCTTTTTGGATCATTCAACGCTGTAGAAGACACTACAAGTGGATCTATGTTCAAGCTGATATCAAAAGAGGTTATTGCTTCCAATATACAGAAAGTATTCTTAATATTGAAGCTTTCAAAAAGTTTGTGGATAAGCTTTTCAATGGTAAGGGGAACCTGTGGAACAAGACGACCAAGATTATGCTGCACACTGGACTTCAGTAGTAAGAGACATCTAACAAAATGTTGGCAATGAGATTATGACACTGAGGCAACTAAATCTTTATTTTCTAGACTTTATTTCTCATTCATCCCCATATGAAGTTGATCTCAAAGAAATTATAGGGAAACGTTAGTTCCATCATTAACTTTATGCTGATGCAGTTCATCCAATAGTAAACAAGAGTGATGTGATACATTTCCTGAAACATCTAGCAAATCTCAATACTCACCATTATGAAGTTTCTCCAAATGGTATTATGGGTGATTATAAATCTAGATCTCCTAAATGTCTTGTGATTGGTGGAATGGCAATGCTTCAGGAATTAATATCTGTGAAGAACTTATGAACTGCAATAATTTATATATCGTACATAAGGCTTGTTGGCATTAAGCCAAATGATTATACTGTAATCAACCATGTGTAGTGTTTGGTAATTATGGTCAAAAAATGAAGAGACAAAGAAATAGCCAGAGAGAAGCATAGAGAAAAATTAAAAGTAAACAAGTCCTACATAGTAGAAGATGGTACTCATATTAAAAATAAATCCTGGAGGGGAGACGACCTCGAGAGAGGAGGATCTGGACGTGTGTCTCTTCCTGTTACTTCGAGAAGCAAGGTCCCCTGACCTCTGGGCCGGCGCTGCTTCAGCAGGAGGCGACCTAAAGGAGTTAAGGAAGGTACCCAAACAGTACCTCGGCCGCCATTCTGGGGAGCTCGAGAAGTCCTCTTTGAGCATTGGTGGCAACAGAGGCTGGCCTCCCTTCATGTCCCAGCAAATCCGAAATGACAGGTGCCCTCTCTAGGTCTAGTGAGGCAGGTCCCGAGATAGCTGGCGCACCCATGTAGTTCAACAAGGGAACCCGCGAGGGAGGTGGAGTGGCCACATGTCCTGCCGCTGACCCTGAGAGCATCGAGGTGGAGGGGGCTGGTAGAGGCTGCAAGGGAAGGGGCTTTTGCCAGGAAGCAGTGAGCAAGATGTTACATACAGCCAAAACGTCGGCAAATGGAGTCCCAATGAATCCTACAAATGGGTCCAAACAGCGGAAAAAAACTTTCACGGACGGCTTTTGGGAGGCCGATGGCTGCAACGACGAGGGTCCTCCTTCTTGTGAAGGGGAAGCAACATTTCCCTTGGATGGGGCAGGGGATACAGTTGGAATACTGTAGAGGGGCTCCTTGTAGTCAAAGCCCTAGAAGGCTTCCTGGAACCTCTACTCCTCTTCGAAGGAGAGCATTCCTTCCTGGCCTTCTTCCTCGTAGCTACTAGAGTCCATTGCCAATCAGGCTACTTAATGCACTCGGGGACAGTTGTCCTTATGTACACAATCTTGACCCCGACATGAGATACACAACGAGTGTGGATACACTTCCACGTATGACAGAAAACCCCCGAATGAATTTTCATTGACACCTGGACAACGACGTTTCATTCTTTTGGACATTTTATGTATTTTTACCCATTGTTAATCAGTCATGTCTGTTTGGTGTATATGTAGGAATATGCAATGGGATGAGAATATCTAGTTGTGGGATTTTGTACTTACATGACAGCTGAAGTCTATGATGAATAAATGTCAAGATTTGTTTTGTGATAAAACTAATAATGGGTTATTTTCACATAATAATACATTGGGTGTGGAAATTATACGGCATACTGTATATTCCTTTTGAATGATGTTTAACATTCTTTTTTTAAGAAAATTTTCAGAAAATTGGTCGTCAGTACTAAAATAAGAAAAAACTTGGGGTTTTGTTCTGTCTGTCCCTGGGGGTTAAATTTAAGTTACCACTCATGATTCAATTTGTGTTAAACTAATGAGCTGCAGTACGTTATTAACAACATAAGATAGTATTTTGTGTGAATGCCTAAATGTCTTCTAGTTTTCATCATTTCCTCTTTCCCAGTTTAAAAAATTTTGCAGTGGTATTATCTGTTAGTTAAACTATATTTGTGTTAATTTCTAAGAAGCCATTTTGGGTCAGTCGAATAAGTACTGAGTTTTACCTTCGTCAAGTTAAAAATCCTTCGTAGTGGTTAATCATTTTAATTTTTTATTACACAATTGTAGACTTTGATGTTTACACAAATGTAATTAATTCACAAAATGTAAAGTTGCTTTGTCATTGTAAATTGAATTCTTCATCACCATTATCAATACGAAATATTTCCTTCAGGTTGGGCCGGTAGTCAAACTGTGCATGGGTATCGAACCTGCATTCTATGTTGACAGTGGCTATCCAACTTTCTGCTTTAATCCTTGCGGACACATGGCCTCCGAAAAAACAGTGAGGTAAGTACAATAGTATTCCGTACACTGTCCTTTTGGTAATAACCACTTGACTTTATTTCAAGTTTTTAAATATTTTTATGGCTACAAAAGTACTAATTGCAAGGGTAACTTTTGGTGTTTTTTTTTAATACTTGCTGTCAAAGTGTTGAACCAGTATCATTAATGTAAAATGAGACTTTTTGACTTGAATTGTTGCACGTGTGGGGATTGCCTATTTGTGTCTGGAATTTGTCCTGTAATTGAAAAATTTCATCTGTAGAAATTGTTAGGCTTTATGGAATAATGAATTTTTTATGTGATAAATGAAATAATCTTCAACACATTTAGCTTGTGGTAGTCTTATTTTCAGAGAATGCCTCATTATAAAAATTTTATCTCGTCTTTACGTTCATCACTTATTTGACCCACTGGTATTTTGGGATACACAGTAAATCATGACCCAATCTCATCATCACCACCATCTCCTATGCCTATTGGTGCAAAGGGCCTCGGTTAGATTTCGCCAATCGTCTCTATCTTGAGCTTTGAAATCAATGCTTCTCAATTCATCCTATCCTACTTCATGCTTAATAGTCCTCATCCTTGTAGTCCTGGGTCTTCCAACTTTTCTAGTCCTATGTGTAGCCCTGTTAAACATATGGTGAACTAATCTCCATCTACCACTCGCCATGATCTCTTCCATATAAGTTACTCGAGTAATCTCTTATAGTTTCATTTCTAATCCTGTCCTGCCATTTAACTCTCAATATTCTTTTGAGGGCTTTGTTTCCAAATTTACAAAATCTGTTGGATATTGTTTCATTGTCATACCATGACTCATGTTCATACAGTAACCTCGATCTCACTGAATTCATATACTGTATTGTATAGCCTGATTTTTATATTTAATTTCAGGCGATTTGATTTCCAAATTTTACTTAATACTGTATAGCCATTGTTTGATTTGCTTTTTTCAATCTTTCATTAAACTCCAATTCTAAAGACCCAGTATGAGATCATAGTTCCTAAATATTTAAATGATTCTACCTCATTAATCCATTCTCTTTCAAATAATATTTCCTCTTCCATTTCATATTCCGTTCTCATCATTTGTTTCTTTCTTCTATTCATGTTGAGCCCAACCTCATGTGATATTTTATGCATTCTAGTTAGCAAGTATTGCAAATTCTGTGGTGTTCTGCTTATAAGGACAGCATCATCACCATACTCTAGGTCGTTAATTTCCTATTTCCAATTCATTCCAATCCTTCTCTACCATCCCCAACTTTTCTATGCATTACAAAAATCATGAGGATGATAAACAACATAGGTGACAACATACTCCCTTGGAGTACTCCACTGTTCACTGGAAGTTAATTTGATAGGATTCCACTATCATCAACTTTGCACTTGTTATGCTCATGAACAGACTTTATCTAATTTACATATTTAAGAGGAACTCCCTAATAATTCAAGACTGTCCACAAAATTGGATGGTGCACATTATCAAAGGCTTTTTCCTAGTCCACAAGGGCCATCAAAAGTGGATTTCTATAATCTGCACATTATTGTACAACATGTCTTCAAATGAAAATTAGGTCAATGCAACTTCTACCTTTTCTAAATCCTGCTTGTTCATCTCAGCTTTTCATCAATCTATCTCTCTAGTCTCTTTAGAATAAGTATACTATATATTTTCATGACAACTGACACAAGTGTGAGGCCTCTGTAATTATTATAATTGGTCAGATCTTTTTTTGCCATTTTCACCAACACTCCCAGCTCCCATTCATCAGGTTTTGCCTCTTCACGCCACATATTACAAAATAATCTTGTAAGTATTCTGGTACAGTAGTCGCTTCATTTTCAGGCAATATCATCACAGCAGTTATTCCATCATATTATTACTATTATTATTACTTGTTAAGCTACAACCCTAGTTGGAAAAGGAGAATGCTATAAGCCTGAGGGCTCCAGCAGGGAAAATAGCCAAGTGAGGAAAGGAAATAAGGATACTACAAGAAAAGTAATTAACAATTAATATAGAATATTTTAAGAACAATAACGAAATTTAAATAACTTAAAAAAAAAAAGGTAGAGAAATAAGATAAAATAGTGTGCCCGAGTGTACCCTTGAGCAAGAGAACTCTACCCCAAGACAGTGAAAGACCATGGTACAGAGGCTATGGCACTATCCAAGACCAGAGAACAATGGTTTGATTTTTGAGTGTCCTCCTAGAAGAGCTGCTTACTGTAGCTAGAGAGTCTCTTCTACCCTTACCAAGAGGAAAGTAGTCACTGAACAATTACATTGCAGTAGTTAACCCCTGTGAGCGAGGAAGAATGGTTTTTGTAATCTTAGTAGTGTTAGGTTTATGAGGACAGAGGAGAATATGTAAAGTATAGGCCAGACTATTAGGTGTATGTGTAGGCAGATGGAAAGTGAGCCATAACCAGAGAGAAGTATCCAATGTAGTACTGTCTGGCCAGTCAAAGGACCCAATAACTCTCTAGCGGTAGTACCTCAACGGGTGGTTGGTGCCCTGGGGCCTTCCATCCCTTGAGTTTTTTAATGGTAGCTTCGAATTCAAACACATTGAATTCATTCATGAGCATGCCAAGGTCTTTCTAAGCTTCAGGTGTGTCAATCAAATTATTCCCTTCATATTTCTTGTTCGAGACCTCACTAAAGTGTTCCATCCAATGTTGCCTTTCTTCATCTTCTGTTGTTAAAATAGACCCATCTCTCATTTTGATGGGTATATGCTTATTCTTCTTTGCCCCAATTCTATGAGCAATGCTTACACCATATCCACTTCCTTAATTCATAGCTTTGTCATCCTCATCTGCTCTCCTATCTAAATATTCTCTCTAGTCATTCCTGGCTTTTCTTTTGACCTCACTGTCAGTACTGGAATACTTACCATACTCTAGCTTGTAATTTTCATTAATTCCTCAAAAACTTTCAATAATCAGTTTCTTTGTTTCCTTTTCTCAAGTATCATTTGTATCCATGGCTTTCTCCTTGTAACTATGTCCCAACTTCACTACCAACTGACTGATACATGTTCTTAATATCACACCATTCTTTAAGTGTCTGCTCTTCATCTCTTAAAGTCTCTTAAGACACTTTCAGTTGCAAAAGTTTCTCAGTGTTCATCTTCTAGAAACTAAGATGTATCAAACTTGGGTACTGTATTCTATCTACATTGCATTTTGGTGCTTTGTTTTAATTTCAGAGTGACAATGAGCAGCGTTTGCCCCTCTAGCTTCTTACATTTCTCAGAGGCCTCCTTTTCTCTTTATTAGTGGACATGTGTTCTTATTTGATTTTTGTAATTGCCACATGGTGAAGTCCATGTATATTTGTTAATGTCCTTGTGCTGGAAAAAGAGTACCTCTAATAACAAGATTGTTTGTTGAACAAAACCTTATAAAATGTGTTCCATTTTCATTTGCAACTTTGCTAAGACCCTCATCACCCGTCACATTTTCTATACCTTGATTATTCCTTCCAACTTTAGCATTGAGGTCACCAATCACAATTTTCATATCCCTCTCTGGGATCTCATCTATTACACTTTGCAGTTCTTCATAGTATTTATCTTTCCTTTCTTCAGAGGAATCATGTTTTTATACATAGCAAGCTGTAACACTCGTATTGCACTGCTTTGATATAAACTTTGCTAGTAAAAATCTACTATTTACAGCTCGCCACTCTGTTACTACCTTTTCTGCTCTTGGTATCATCATCATTCCTTCCCCTTCTCTTCCAACTCCATCTGATCTTCCTGAATAGATATGCTGTATATATTCCCTTGGTCTGATATTTCCATACCAATCCCCTTACAACATATTTCACTTAGGGTCAAGATATCCTATTATTTCATAAATTCATTCTTCACTTGCTGTAACTTACCAATCAGATTCATGGTTCTAACATTCCAAATACCAATTCTCAATTTTTCTTTAGTATTTAGGGAGCTTCTTAGCACCCCGCCACACGCAGGACTGTGAGTCCGTTCTGTCATTTTCTCTTTTCCTAAGCTGACTAAATCTATAGAGGAGTCATTGTTTTGATGTATCGATGGATATCCAGTTCCTTGTGATGTGCAGTGCCTATCCAACTAAGGCACTTGACCTTGCTAGTCCTTACTAATTCCAGTAAGATCATCCTCCAGACTGAGCAAAATGAAGAACTGTGCCATGACAGTAATGCCTCTCTATTTGGACTATTATACTTTTTGCTGCCTTTTGATAGATGATGCCACACCTACTGTATTCTCTTGAATATTTGCTTAGATAAGCTTCAAGTGCAAATGATTTTAGGATAGAAAAATTAATTAAAACTACTCTTATCTGAAGGATATATACCTTAAATTTTCAAGTTTGAGAGTTACTTTGTCAGATTTTATTTCTTACAAGGTTAGAAACCAGAAGCATCTGATGAGTAGATCCTACATTCATATTACAGTACTGTATGGTTTATTGTTTTCCAAGTTTGTTAATAGCAGTGAATAGTTATGACATTTTTCTAATGTTATTTCCCTCGTTTCCTTATAATGAATTCCTTGAAGCAGAAAACCTTTTTGTGTTATGGGACTCATTGGAGTTTGAAAATGCTACACTGAAGTCAAAAGTATTAAGATGTTATAATATGCAGTTTATTTCAATCAATGCTAAAGCATAGGTTTATACTGAATTCTTTAATTGGGTCCCCTTTGGCCAGAATTTCTTCTGTAAAGTGAAATGTTGTGCTGTAGTGAGGCCAATGATTTATCTACTCGGGCATTCAAGGGTAGAAATAAGGCATCAGTAAAATCAGAGTTTGTATCTTAAGAAACACATAATTATATTTAAAAATACATTTTGTATTGGTTCTATGAATACATGTTATATTTGATTTAGTTTTAGCTTTACCATTTCAATCCCAACCCCACTCATAAATTTGTCAATTAAACACCAAGTAATATTGGGGTTAATCTTATCTAACCTCATTGTAGCAAAAAAGGCTATTCAAACAATGCATGTGAATACAGTATTTTCTATTGTATGGCTGAATAAAATTCCCTTCCATTGACATAAATTAAATTTCCATATATACATGCCAGTAATAAAGAGGAAAAATAACGGAAATTACATACAGTACGACTTATTGGGATGAAGGTATTAGAAATCCCCAGATGTAGAATGTGTTATTGAATTCAAAGGGTTAACTGTACTCTGTTATAAATTTTTGTTTTTCTTATTGCTTACTGTATCTTTGTTCATTTTTATTCCAAAAATTACATTATAGTATGCCTTGTAATATTATTTTTATAAACCCTAGATGTTGGATTTTGTGCCATTTATATTTTAACTGAATCTTTGTGCTACAGGTACTGGGCTGCTGTGCCTATTCCCCATGGAACAAATGGGTTCCATGCAGCCTGTCCGTTCTGCGCCTCTCCGTTAGAGGGGGACCCAGGGTTTGTCCGACTTATATTTCAAGACAACTGCGATTAAATTCCCTCCCTTTATATATCGTAGCATTATGTGTGTGGGGCAGCCTCTGGAATCATATCACCAACCCACAGTTTTATTTGCACTCTACAGTTTAATGAAATATAGTATTTATTACAAATTGAAGTTACCAGTCGTACATCTACTGTATATTGTTTAACAGGTGTTTTATGCAACTAGATTATATTCAATGTTAAATTTTACTCTAGCAAGCTGATTGAAATTGCAAGTTTAAGCTCTTGAGCTTTGGTGGAATAAATTGAAAATACAGTAATTGTGTATTCGTTTGGTTGTTGAGTAATAATTAACAATGACTGAGGGATGCAGTAACGCAAAAAAGGAGTTGAATACGACGATCCTTTTGCCTTCTTTGACTCACCCCACACGCTGCTGCACTGCATGAATCTCGGATCTGTGTTCGGAGGAATGATTCAGAGTTTGTTACTGTCCCCCTCGCTGTTCATTGAAGTATCTCGTCTCAGGCAGCAAGTGATGTACTTTTTCCACGAAGAAAACAAATGTAAAACCAAGTGGTCATTATTAGTTTTGTTGGTAGTGTAGTGCATAACCACTATTAAAATTAAGGTGAACATTATTGATGACATTTCATATCATGCATCAGGCATAGATTGTAATTAACACATAAAAACCTCCTGGTGTTTACATTTTGTACAAAAGGAAGTTGAAAGAAAATGGAGTTTTCCTTATTGCATTTCTTTGTATGTCAATGAAAGTGTGTGAATAACATTTTGGAAAATAATTGAGGAACTTTGGCATACTTTAGTATTCATTCTAAATAGGATTGTGTATGATTGAAATAGTGGAAAATCTTCCGAGATCTTGTTCCTCCTTATATAATGACTTATCCTGTGTAAATCACCATTACCTATCCATGAATAAATTCACTACAACTGCCTCTGACTTTATAGTATTCTGATTTGTCTGCATACTTACTGGTAGAGTCTGTGCAGCAGAATTAGCCATTCACAGAGAAAAATAAGGCTCTACTGTTTGCATCTGCTAAATTTTCTTTGAATGATTATCATGCACTGCCTCGCAACTTTCATAAAGTGTGTATGTCGATATATGAACTGTTTGATATCCTGGCTTTCAAAACAAAGAATTAATCATATATATGCATCCTGTGCACCATAACAGTTTACTGTGTAAAGGTTTGCAGCCTAAATTCTAGGTTGGGTGTGTGGTTTGCCAAGCATTGTTTAGTATGATATGCACTAAAAATGGTTGCTTAATGTAAAGGGTTTGCTACTGGAAATAATTTGTGTGTGCCTAATATAGAGGACTGATGTTAAGCTTTAACCAGCTATATATAGTTAAAGGGAAAATATATCAACTATACTACTAGTATTTAGTGTTGATTTATAGTATGAAAGTCATGGGCAGTGAATTTTTCTTAGTAATATTTTTTTTTTAATTAAGCTCACCAAGCAGAAATGTTGTGTGTTTGTGAGTGTGCATTGCAAAAAAGCAGGTATATCTACAGAATATCAATGCATTCATACATCCCATGCACATGCACAAGGTATAGAGATCTCATAAGTGTGATAAAGGAAATGTGAAAGTTTTTTCAGTATTTATATTGAATTGATGAGCAATATCTTTTGGTAAAATGGTAGCAGATGTATCAAAGTATTTTAATACTTTCCGCTATAAGAGTTTCCAAGCTGTATACAAATGGTGAATTTTCATGATTATCAAGCGCAAAGTGCAGAGTAAGAGCTAGTGATATTGGGCAGTCTGAATACAGTATATGGGTAAATGGACAGTAAGACGTGTTCACATTCGTTTCAGCAGAGATTTGTATTCAAAACTGTTACTTCATGGCAGTTTAAATAACTTAACAGTTTTCATCTGAAAAAAAGGGAGAATTTCCAATGGAAGTGTCCTTGATGATAAGCAAGGTTAACCTTCAATGTGTAGTACGAAGAGTCTGCCAAAGATTCTGTTTGTTATTTCTGATTAGATATTTTTGGGGATGATAGGGGTCAGCAAGTCACAAAATAGTAAAGAAACATGAGGTTCAAGATATTATGATTAATATTATAAATAGTATTTGTGGGTATTTGTTGAAGTGACCAGTTAGGCTGTACATTTTAAAAGTGGTGTCCCTTTGTATCGATGAGCTATTTTTGTACTCAGATGTGGAACTTAGACGTAGTCACTGCTATGATATGTACTATATATGACTTACATGTTATCTCACCTGTACATCTTCATTATTCTAAGAGAGGGTCTGCAACTATGAATAGGTACAGTACGTGTTCTGGGGACTGAGTGTGTGTGTGTGTGTGTGCGTGTGTGCGCACAAGCTAGTACAGTAAAGGGTGCACCAGATTTGCATTAAAACGGTAAGATGAGATTGGTTGGTGGTTTCTTGAGAATCTTTTAAGATTGTCATGGAAGCAATGTGACAGTGCAGGCTGTAGGCTTAGTCTTATTCCTTGAAGGGGTACATTTTATCAGCTAGAGGAGATAGACACACATGGACAGGGGTTGCTAAAGTCACAAGTATGACATTTAGGCAATGCTTGTTGTTTTAAATTACTACTTTTGGAATGGTTCACATAGACAGCTAGTTCTAAGTTAGGCCTTATCTAACAACTTATTTTTTTTCTTTTGGATAGACGTACCTGATCCTTATAGAAGCATTCATGTTTGATGATTATAAGGTAGATAACTTTAATACTGTCGGCATATATATTCCCTTTGTAACGTAGCATGGAAGAATCATTTGTTATTGAATGGGGTTCACTTTTTTTTTTTTTACTCTTGTTTCAGTATCCTAAAGATGTTAAAAGTAGACTTTGGAAACATTGTTATGCTTTTTTCTTCACTTACATCAGAATGTCTTCACACACTATGTTGTACTTGTGGTTAATTACTATGCCATCTTACACTTCAACAGTTTCATTTACAGTTAAGAGGTAGGGAAAAATATACGTAATGGAGATATGAAAGGGAGTCAATGTTTGACAGCCAGTTTAAAGTTGTAACGCTTATAATGTGCCACATCTCATATTGTCATGCATGGTTTGCAATTTAAATTATAATTTTCAAAATTATCATTAATTTGGATAATTACCAAGTTTCTGATATGTTTTTAACAGTATAAGAACTGCAATGACTGCTGCATAAGAATGCTAATGATTTTAGCCTTATTTGAAAGTCATTAATTTTAGCCCCCTTGTAATAAACTTTTTATAAGAGCAGTGATCTATGTTTCTATCATATTATTGATGGCAGTGATCTACATTTTGGATCAAAACCTTTCAGAATCATTCTTGTAAATATAAAAAGTTATATATCTCAATGTACTATACTGTATCTGTAACTTTGTCTACTAATGAACACAGTAAGGGAATATTAATTAGATTTTTACCATATAATCAAAATATTATGGATTTATGTCTCCATTCAATCAAACCCTTGATTTCTTTTGGTTTTCCACAACATGCAAATTGGGATTTTTCTTTAACTATGAAATTGAGAATTTAAATTTTTTCTTTGATTGTATTTTACTGGATACATCAAAGATGTGATTGACATATTGCCTTGGATCTTGAAATGTTACCTCACAATACTGTTCTCTGTTTCGTATGCAGTAGAATCTTTTAAAGTGCTTCTTGTTTAAGTTGTACTGTAATTGCTTTGATAATTTTAAATGGTCATTTTAATAACTTTTCATGTTGAACTTGCATTTGAAAGGGTTGGAAGTTTCATACAATGTGGTAGATACAGTGTGCTGTAGTTTGTAATGTCACATCTACGCCCTAAAATTGATAAAATTATCTCAAAATTTTTTCACTTTTTTTCTGGTGTTATTGAGGTTGTATGTTGGTGTGTAGGACCCAGGTCAAGTGTGACTTGTTAAATATATTTATCTACGCATAAAGCCAAATTGGGAGAATGTGTCTTAGGACTGCAGTGCAGTATATGTGTAGAATTAACAGACCCTAGTGACCTCTCCTTAAAATAAGCTATTATGGCAATATCATAGAATCATTTTCAGATTGGATTGAAAAAATGAAGTCGACAATAGCTCTCTTCAGAGGCAGGAATATCCGAAAATTAACCATCCTTAAATCCAACCTGTCTTCATACCAGAAACTTCTTGGTACCTGAAATCCTTCACAAAGAAGACTATTATTGTAGGAGAGGTTAATTCTAAAAACCTTGCAACTTTATGCTTTTTCAATGGATAAACTTGTTTTATTTACTAATGGTTCCAAGGAAATTAGACAAGGTTTTGTTATTACCTCTGCCAACAAAGTTGGAAGGAGGTTATGTTTTACCTCCTGTTTGTGTGTGGGATTGTTAGTGAATATCTTCCTGACCACACTTTTAATTGTAGGTTAATGAGAATTGCAGGGATTAAAAATTATGTAAAAAGCTGGAAATAATTAAATTTCAGAAGCTAAAGGTCAAAGGGCTAGGTCATTGTTAAGCAAAATGTCCAATTCATATAATCAGCCATAAATTTGGACATTGTTGTGACAGAGTTCAAACTTGTTCATATTTGATTGTATGAAAATCCACGCCAAATATTACACATTAAGGTCAAAGGTCAAGGTTGAGTCCATGGATAAGGTCAAGCAAAAGGTGAAAGTCCAGTCATCAACCATACAGCTACAATTTTAATCATAAATTAATGAAACTTGCAGGGATTTTAAACTTGTGTAAAGAGCTTGAAATAAGTAAATTTTGGAAGGTCAAAGATCTAGGTCATGGATGAGAAAAAAGGTTCATATCACGTAATCATCCATAAGTTTGGACATCCTTGTCATAGAGACTTCAAACTTGGTTCATGTTTGATTGTATGAAAATCCACGCCAATTACTACATGTTAAGGCCAAAGGTCAAGGTCAAGCAAAAGGTGAAATACCGGTCATCAACTATACAGCTACAAATTTAATCGAAAAGTAATGAAACTTGCAGGGATTTTAAACTTACGTTAAGAGCTTAAAATGAGTAAATTTTGGAAGGTTAAAGGTCAACGTCATGGATGAGAAAAACTTTCATATCAACTAATCATCCATAAGTTTGGACATCCTTGTCACAGAGACTTCAAACTTGGTTCATATTTGAGTGTATGAAAATTCACGCCAATTAATACATGTTAAGGTCAAAGGTCAAGGTGGAGGTCTGTTTTTTACTCAGTGCTCCTTTAGTTTTAGTGTATTTGTAAAATTTCAAGTTTCCACTACAGTTAAAAATACTAGGATGTTAATAGTTTCCAGCCTTTAGTTCCAAAAGCTCAGTGTGTTGCATTTTTGGGGGGAATTAAACTATTAATCTGTACTGGATACCTTTTCTTAGGAATTCAGGGTTAAAAAACATCTAGATTACACATTTTAAGAAAATGGCAAGAGATGTTTTTGCCCCCTTCCTTGCCAATGATAAGAAATGTAAAGACAAAAAGTATTAGTCACTGCTCTGCAAGTTCCAGTAGAAACCAAGAAGTGGGAGCTACAACCCTAGTTGGAAAAGCAAGATGCTATAAGCCCAAGGGCTCCAACATGGAAAAATAGCCTAGTGAGGAAAGGTAATAAGAAAATAAGCAAACTATATGGAAAGTAATGAATAAGGAATAGACTGTAAAATATTTTAAAATCACTGATCATATTCTGATGCAATTCCTATGATTCAGCAACTGAAGGAAAATAAAATTTTTCCCTGGATGAACCGCTGCACTGAATAATTGCATAGGTTCCAGCACTTCCATATGCCTAAATTCTTGAATTGTGTCCAACTTTTATGATCTTGAAAATTTAAAGAATTTTGGAATATTTTCAATAGATGGTTTGAATATACTGGTGTAAGTTTTTGAAAATGACTATTAAATGTATGAATTTGTGTGAATGATATGCATATTTTTCTTGCATGACTATTTGCTTGTCTTTAATAATACTATTTGTTTTTAACATAAGCTTTCATTCACCACCTAACATGAGTGGTGGAAGTCCTCTCCAGCTCCAAATTCGTTACAATGATCTCTGCCGTTTTGACTTTTCATTCAGCAGATACACTGAGCTACCCTTACTAGAGTTTTAAAATTGTACTGTACTTTTTTTTCAGTACAGTACTTGTTTGCAATCTTAGTTTCCTGAAGTATAAAGTAGGAATTGTCATTATATCCTTCAGTAAGATTTGTTTTGATGCACTTTTGTACATATTGTGGAATACAGTACATTGATTTCAAAAAGCAAAATATTTTATCAACTTTATTTTTCTGTAGACTAAATTTTATTTGGCCTCTGCCAGACTTGTGAAATGTATTTACAGCTTAAAGTAATTTGTTGGATCTTATTTTTCAAGATTCTTTGTCTTGGAAGAACTGGTCTTAATTTTGAAAAAAAAAAATATATGTGTTTTAGAGATAGAATAGTATAAATGAAATATATGTAGACATGCTGCACTGAAGAATTAGGGAAAACTTTTGTTGCATGTTATGTTCTTATGAGGTTATATTTTATATTGTGGGCTAACATGAAAGATCCCAAGGTAAATACCATTAGTGCAAGTAAACAATGAAATAGCAGAATAAATGATTCCAAATTAATATTTTGAAAGATAGCAGGGGAAGGATTGTAGAACACAAATTTAAACAGGCTTTGGGTGTTTTTGGCATTCATTATTGTGGCAGTGTTAGGGTATCAAGATAGATTTTAAAATTGTCAAGGTCATTGAGATATAGCAAGTATAAGCCATCAAAATTGGTAAAAAAAAAATTCATTTTGATGTAACTTTGTAATAAGATAAAAGACCCTCTTTGTGTTGATGTATTTATATGAATTTCATAGGTATCATTACTGTCATTATTATTATTACTATTGCCATCTTTAATTTTTATTCTTATAATATGGGTAGCAATGTTACCCTGAGGTAGATGGCCTTGCCCTTCTAAAACCCTCCTCCGTTTACCCCTACCCTGAGCGAGTGTGGTTACGGTGGCTCGCGGTGCACCATTATCGATAGCAAAGGTTACTGCTGCTGCTGCTACTCTTGGGTCAAATCCACACATGTTGAAAACTGTAGGGAAAATCTAAACTATGTACCACCAGCATTGCAATCGTGTGTGGAGTGCGAACGAGTGGTCTAGTCAGTGTGTGGTCATTTTGCCCCCCTCACGCGCGAGCACCTCTGTACATAGTTTAAGCCCCTGAACAGACTGTGATTCTTTTTATAGGTCCAGAAGTAACCATTTGTCTTGGCCTGGGGTGCAGTACTGTAATTAATGCCGAATACTGTTGAAGGCTTGCATAACATCCCTATATTTTTTGCTCTTATTTTAATTGAGTTATGTTATTAGAACAGCTATGTTTATTGTTGCTTTTCATTTGCATGAATTTGCAGCAATTTGATTAGTTACAGGTTCCATTACAAATGACAACAACATATTTTGTGCAATTTATTTCTGCATAACTATGTTTAATTTTGTTTTAACTCATAACTTTTCAGATCCATTATATCTTTTATTAGTGTTTTCCTGATTTTTGGTTAGCAGTCTTCTATTTCTAGTGATGGTCATAATGACTTCTTTTTTGATGGTGAAAGAAACACAATCTTACCTATCAGTCTCGATCGTATATCTGGACGCAGTTTTTTTTTTCTACTTTTGTTTTGCCTTTTTTATAGTTGAGCAATCAAATGGAGTATTTTGTTTATTTATTTTGCAACGTAAGTTTCAATAAGCCTGTACACGGTCTCACCCCAGACCATATCCAGCCCACTTTAACCCCCCCGGGTATCTACAACTTCTACATGGGTTATGTTATTTAGTTTAAGTTGTTAAGCTTTGAGTGGTCAGTTTTTAACTACTGCATTACTTTTAAAAGCTAGGATATGATTCAAAATGCTTATGAAATTTGTTTTCATACATTTGATATAAATGCACACAAATAAACATACACAGTATAGCCAGCTATACTGTATTTGATCATGTATGATTGTATACAGACCAAATCACAGTTCATTTTATCTGTTTTGATAGGCCCAAGATTAGATTTTACATAGACCCAATTGGATGTGAAAACATAACCTTTACTTTACATTGGCATTGCTTTATCAGATGTTTTATCAAGATTAGAAGAGAAAGAAGTGTTAAACTTGACCTTCAGATCATGTAGAAAGTTCTCTAAAACTTGAGAGTATTCCCTTGGTCTATATGTCATCTGTTTGACTAAAAGGAAGACGTTTTGATGCATTTTGGTTTTCTGCCTAGGTTTCCATATCTAATATCTTAAATAATTTATTTTTGTCTTCTTCAAGTCCCAAGCATTACAAGCTCCACAAAAAAAGCCATAAAGATCAAGAACAAATCAAAGGTTATTCTGCTTTTAATTGATCTAACTTCTGTTATATTTGTTTTTTAATGTCCTGAATGGAGCACTGCTTATCATAAGGTGAAGATTCTTCACTTAATTCATTTGTGAAGCAGTAGTAGCTTCAATGCTTGTTTTGACAGTACCATGTATGTTAGTTTCATGTCTGATTACATAACTATATCTAAAGAACAAACAGCAGTCTGAGTAAAATGTGTACTGTAAACATTATTACCTGGAGAGCAAATGTATTCAAACCTTTGTTTATGAAGTTCATCTCTCATTTTACTTGTTTGAGCCCTTAGATTAAAGTAGGTACAGTAAAGCAAAGCTCATATAACTTGATGGTTATGTGATTCCTCTGTGGGTCAGCTGAAAATTTGACTGAATTTTCAGTATATGGCTGTTAGTCATTTTAGTATTTATCTACGTATACTACTATGAGTTTATATATGTGTGTTTTTGTAATTATATGTACAGATTCATATACTTAAGTTTTTCCAATATTTTACCTAAGAAGTATTTTACTGTAATGATTATTAATTTTTTTTTTTTTTTTTTTGTCCCAGATGGACAGTAGTAAATTATTATGCCATAAAAAGTTTTTTTGTGCACTGCAAGGATGTGATGAGGCTTTCCCCTAGTATGATAGGTACCAAGCAAACCAAATAATTTTTGAGTCATGCTGTCTTTGCCTTGTCACTGTTGTTTGTTTTTTAAATAATTTTTACCAGCCCCATTAAGATTAATTTGAAGCTTTATTGATTATTGAAAAAATCATGGAGCAGTGTCCTGTAACTGGTTTGTACAAAATTTTAGAGCATAGGAATATTGCTGCTCAGACAAAATCTCAGAATATTGTTTTAAGTGCTGTTTTTTTCTTTTATCTGAGATCTTAATGATATTAAATTATTGCTACTGCAACCGTAGTTGAATAGTGGAATGCCATAAGTCCAGGGAGCCAAGAGAGAAAGTAGACCAGTATGGAAATAAGTTATATTAGATAGAATAAAAAAATGAAGAGGACATTTGTTTTAAAGGGATAAGTAGTAGATACCTTGAAAATGAGACTTGTCAACCTGGTCAACAAACAAGAAGCAGTTATACCAAATTTTAACTTGTTAATTTCAGCAATTTCACTACTTATTTGACTAGGAAAGTGATACCACAACTTGGTCACTGCCAGGGTGAAGCTTCACAGTACAGTAATATTGTTGAGCCTTGTATTGTTGGAATTCATATCATAATGTAAAGGACAGTCTACATAATGAAAAAATTTTACTGTATATCCTGTCTTACGAGCTAATCAAGTTGAATAACTGTTAACAGAGTGAGGAATTTATTGGACTGTAAGTTTTTGTTTAACATTATAGGCAGACCTGCAGAAATTTTTAAAAGTCTTCATCAATATACCAGTGTTTATGAAATGGAAGAAGAGACAGACTGGATATGGCACTTAAATGTTTTATTTTTTAATCAATAATCCCTCAAAACTTGAAATGAGCTCCATTTAGATAAAAGGAATATTGCTAATGAACATTATCCCCACATAATTGTTCACCATTAACTAATTTTAGTGTGATATTCATTGAGATTCATCAAGCTCAAGTCTACGTTCAGGCGATGTATTGATGCAAATGAGTATCAGCTGCATAAGCAACAAGCCATAGATTATGTATCATTAGTTACTAGGATTGCCATCAAAAACTTTTTCAATGTACGATTTGAAAAATCGATAATACTGTAATTAGAAGTTATCCATTGACTCCCATTTGTTTATGTTTGAAAACAACAGTCTCATGCTGAACAGTCAAAAGTTGCACTAAAGTCAAGACCAGGCATCCAAACTTTATTAAAAAAAAATAGATATTTTTGTGCATCAGAAATTGTAAGAATGGAATCACAAGCTCCAGGGCTCTTACAAAAGCTAAACTGCAAACGAGAACAAGGGATTATTTTTAGTTGTAATTGGCTGGATTAGAGTTACACAATCATATTCAGCCAATAGAGTAACATTACCAATTTTCCAACAATGCTAAAAGAATCTCTTACTAACTTGGGGAACTTAACCGTCAACTTAGGAGCAGAAATATAGAAATTTTGTCTCTATAAAAAATAGAAAGGAAAACTACCTCTCATCTCTATAATGAAAATAAAGAAAAGCTATCATTAGGCTCGGCTCCTCTACAAGCCTCAAGATCAATAAAAGGTTTCTAGACCAAAAACTAAAGTATTAAGTTTCCTTGATTCGTGAAAAGGAATGAGACAGATTTGAGTTTTGCCTTCATTTGTTAAGGAATTGGAAAGTATTCGAAATCCTAGGACTTTTTAGTAGACTTGTAACCTACTATACTAGTCAATGTAATTTCAAAGACTATGAAAGTGATGCACAATTCACTTGTATATAAAATTTGAATCAAAACTTTTTTTTATGATGATTAAAGATCACTTGAAGACTGAAATAATTTGGCAAAGTTCAAAATACGATGGAAATATAGAAAAAATAGAACCGTTATTAAACAAGGTCGTCCTCTTATTATTTTGATTTCATCATATTTTGAGCTCGATAATTCACTATTATTCGTCGGGTTCATTTTTTTCTAAGCAAGTGACAAGGCAAAGTTTAAAGGTGGTACTATAGTATCTATGCATAAAGTTTGTTGAAGAAATGTCTTAATTGTGCCTGCTAAACAGATTGTTTTTAATTCTATTGTTCTCAAAACCATGATTTCCCTCAAGACTCCCTTTATCCAATATGCTCAAATTGAGCTTGCCTTCTGTTTTGCAAAGTTTTATTTATTTGATTATACTGTATATGGAGACTGCATGCTTATTGATAAGTTGACATTTTCTATCAATGTTTTCATTTGTGGAAAATAGATTGTAAATAGCCTGCCTTGTTTTTTTTAAAATGGAAATTATATATAGTGGCATTATTTATGTATTGACACATTTTACAATTTTTACCATTTAATAATCTTTCTTCAAATGTGACTGAGGAAGTACAAATAATTTAATTTTTTTTGCTTGGCAACAAAAGAAATATGCAGGGGAAACATATTTTATAAAGCTTGTGACATTTGAATTGAATGTACTTCCTCAACTAGTGCTTGTGTGCATATTGTGTAAACTGTATCAATTTAATTTTTTAATTCATTATGTCAATTGTCTTTGAAAGCTTTATATCATTATCGTTAGTGGAATTATGTACTGTATTATATCCGAGAGTACATCCTCAAAAAGGCATTGAAAAATGTGGTGCCGAGGTACTATACAGACTGGTCTGGAGAATTTGATTAAGGTTTAAAATTGGGCATTAGCAGTGTTTTTTCTCTGTTACATTTTATGTAGACTTATTTTGTGTTGGTATTTACTTTCTTGAACTGTTTCCACCCATACAAATTGATGGGGTTAATATGTTTATTAGCATATTGGCATGATTGCCTTACATAACGAGTGTCGAGGGTACCCGGGGGGGCTGGCTGGCCAGTCAAGCTAGTAGCTGTAAATAATCTGTAATAAATAAAGGTTTCAGTAATTGCCTGTCTTTTCACTTTTCTCCTTTAACTAGTTTTTAGAAGTGTTAGAAAACTAAATTGGTGTCAAAAGAATTTTTGGTTTTCAGGAAAGTGAGGGCTATAAGGAAGAGATTGTTACCCACTGATTCTTTATACAGGGAAAAAGATGCTGTGTATAATGTGCAAAGCATGTTGTATTTAAGAAGTAATGATTTGAATATCACATACTGATTTAGTCCCGGAGATAAAAATTTCAAGGTAACTAAATACTACTGTAATGTTTCAAATCTTATAAATTCCTCCCAAAAAGTTCTTGAATGTGCTTTTTCATTTAATGTATATTATCCAAGTAATGCCACTTTGTTGGCACAGTAAAATGATTATAACATAGATTAATATAAAACAATGTTGTTAAGTATAATGATGAAAGTCTATAAAACTATAATGTTTATTAAACCAATTTATATCTACATCAACGCAAAGAAAGCAAGTTTGTTTCTTCACCAACAAATCTAATACTATTTATTAGGTATTATCCTTTTGGTAAAGCTGAAACAACCCATAAGACTTTTAAGCGAGGTGGAACTATCCTTCCGCTAAATAGCGGTAGGAAGGGTAACCAGGATAACCGGCCACCCCTCTTTCACGCACACGTGTATTCTGATCACTTTTCTTTTGGCTGTTTTTACTGGCCTGTGACTTCTTTTGTTTTTTTTTCCATGTGTTTTTATATATATATACATATATTTAAACATATTTGTAATGTTTTTATATACTGTATACTGGTAGGGAAGTTTTCGTAGATTTATGCCGCGTCATGATTCGGCAATCATCCAAGTCCTATTTTATCAATATTTTCCTACTGCATATCATTATTTCATTTTATTGTTTCATAAGATATCATATGATCTATTGAAGCATTTTGTAATATACATTTCTATTTCGGAAGCATTTTCAATTTCGGAATCATTTTAACTTTTTTGTTTACCTTTGGTTGAGATCAGCTGATCTGAAGATTCCGCTACTGTATCATAGTTTTCATACAGTTTGTTAATAGCCATTATTATTAGTTAGCATACGAATACGTTCTTTCTCTTTTTCTGTGCCTGTTTGCATACTGTTAGTTTATTTTTAAAGCTTTCTTACAGAAATTAAATTTGGATCATTGTTAAGCTTTCATATTTCATTAGACATTATTGTTTTTAATTGAGTTTTATCAAAGCATGTTTGTATTCTATATTCAAATTTTGGAAGCATTTCAATAATCAATGATTACTTCTGTTTTACTTTCAGTAGGCATCTGCTGATCTCAAGGTTCCGCTAATTTATTACGATTATGTTGCTTATATAATCCAACCACCATAGTCGGTTTTATTTTAATTTGATTTTAGTCGTTTGATTATCATCCATTCCCTAACACTGGCAAGAATTTGGTTTAGTGTGTCAGTAGTGTTTATATCACGGAGAAGTAAAATTTTGTATCATCTGCAAATAGTTCAAACTTCACTCCATGCCTTTGTAGTATTTTTGACAGACCAATATTATATACAGAATAAGATTGGGCCCAGTACACTCCCTTGAGCGGTAACCCTCTCTCTGAGTTCCAATTTGTATACAGTAATTTTTGCCAATCAAGTAATCTTTCAGGTATTAAAAAGCTTGATCTTCAATGCTGATGGACCGTAGATAATTTAGTAACAGTTATTGCTCAACTGCATCGAAAGTAGCACTAAGCTCAAGTAATATTGATATACCACATTTATTTTCATCCATCGTTTCCAGTATATCATTTACAACCGAACAGAAACCTGTCTCCGTAGAGTATAATTTTTGGTAAGCAGGCTGACTGTCTGGCAAAGCTTCTATTCCTTCTAAGTGACTAATTATTTGTTCAATAATTACATATTCTAGAACTTTTGAAATAAAGGATAGATTCGAAATAGGTTTATAATAGCTTAATTCCTGATAATCTGGAGCACTTTTTAGAACTGATGTAACTATAGCCATTTTCTCAGATTTAGGAAACTTACACTTATAGATGTTTGTATATGCTATTCTCGTAATCATATCAGCTATATAGAATAATTTTTTTCTCCAGTTCAAATATTGGCGTCAGATCAATCGTACAGATTGTTTTCTTTGCTCTTGACAATGCTGGTGACATCGTGTTGTTTTATTATCAAAGGTCGTTAATTTTATCTGTGTATCTGGTGTAGCACTAATTTGAGGTTAAATAATTGTAAATGACCTAACTATATTTTCTACTTTGATTTTAAAGAATACTAGAAAATTATTTGCTTATTCCTGGTCACTACCCCTCTGGTAGCCTTTTATTTTCATTTACATTTCCAATTATACCATTTTAGGAGACAGTATAACTTATTTATGTCTGTTGCTGCTTCGCGGGTCTTTCTCTTATAGCCTTCACTTTTTTCTTTCTTAGTAGGTAATAATATAGGTGCATTGCAGTTTTGTATTCTTCCCATGTACTCTGCTTTTAATCGATTCCACTTTCTTCACGTTTTTCACTTTTCTCTAATGTCTCTCCATCAAATCAAGGAGATCAGTCTTTAACAATGATAGTCTTTTCCATCAGTGGACACATTGTATATTCACTTGCACTCTATTGTATATGGTCATAAGGCAGTCATATATTTCGGAAAGCTCGTTGCTTGCATAGTGCAACAAAACTGCTTTTTTTGCATTTTTTTGCCTTGATATTAGTGCAACAAACAAATTTTCCATTTTTGAAACATACTTTTTCCAACAAAAAATGGTGTTAATGATGCCATGATTTCACTATTGAAAATAAATCATATTTTTTTTTCAATCACTTTGAAATCCTTGTCGACAAAATGTAATAGTCTTGACCCATTGAAGGATGGTTTAGATAGACCCAAGAGGGATTAGTTTTATACTTTTATTCTCTAAGACAATTAACTTACAACTGGCTTTCACAATTCAAATTGCAAACAGTACACCAGAGAGTGCATGTACAGGGAACTGGATTCTCATTGGCTAAGCCTTCTAGGGGCAGGGATTATCAAGCAGTGCCGACCAATACAGAATTTTTCTATCTTTCCCATGACCTCACATAGTCAACGATGAAAAAGGTTAACTTGGAACAGTGACTGGACATTTTGTCTAATATTTCTGGCTATCAAAGAATTTAATAGTAAGCTCCCTTGGCTAATTATACCCAGCTGTGCATTGCTCTTGGTGTATATAGTTGACTGAGACATAAAACTTCCTTAATACTTGTTCAATCGATTTTCTCCTTGGAGGAAATGTTTATCCTGGTCGAAAGTATATGAAGCTATTTTAATGATTTGCAAAATACTTTTTGTTATATTGTCAATATTTTATAAGTTCTGCCTGGTTACAGGGAGGTCCTGAATGGTTTACACATTTCCTGATAGTTGAAGCTTTAGTCGTCTTGCATTAAGACATGCTTGGACCTAAGTTACACAGTATACAGTCCCAGGTATTGTATATACATTCTTATCATGATTAACTTTGTAGATGGTTGGAGATCATCCCCTAAATGTGCAATTATTACTCATTTTATATTTATAAGTAAAGGTTATGTAGG
Source organism: Palaemon carinicauda (assembly GCF_036898095.1). Classification (NCBI taxonomy): domain Eukaryota; kingdom Metazoa; phylum Arthropoda; class Malacostraca; order Decapoda; family Palaemonidae; genus Palaemon; species Palaemon carinicauda. The sequence goes on along the minus strand of NC_090740.1, from coordinate 132,465,154 downwards.
GAGCCTATCATTATAATGATCAGCTTGATAAAGTTGTGGCCAGCTTACATGTTTGAAGAATTGCCCCCAAGCACAGCTTGCCGCTTTATTTAAAAGAAAATATATAGGGTTTTAAATACAACTACATATGGAATGTGTTTATATACATTTATACATATATGTAAATGTATATATGTATATGTACACACAGGGACAATGAACATGCGCATGAATAGGAGATATGAAGGGAATCATTTGATTGATATACCTGAAGCTGAGGAAGGCCTTGATGTGCCCATGAATGAATTCAGTGTGTTTGGAGTCGAAGCTATCATTAAAAACACTAAAGAGACGAAAAGGGGACACCCTAAAAAGCGGGACCAAGGGACGGTATGGACCGGGACCACCGGTACGAGATATATGAAAGGCTCAAATAGCAGATTTTGTATCAAACACTATTGTCTATTATAATGTGAGGTAATTACGTTCAACATACTGATTGCTATGGCCTTGTATTGATGGTAAAATGACACTAAAGAATGATTCATTTTTCTTTATTGCTTTCTTTTATTACATTCATATAATATATAATCATTTTACAATTTACACAGAGCCTTTTTTTTATATTACGACAAACCATATGATGATACAACATAATGTGATCTCAATTTACATAAAATATAGATATTGAGTATTTTCCTTTAAACAGGCAAAATATAATATTATTAAATAAGAAGGTTGCCTTCTTAAAACAGCACAACAATACATAATCTCATCATAGTTTATCATATGAAATAAAAAACTTACCTAGGTATTCCATATGGGTTCTTCACAGGGAAATTCTTCAATAACAATTTAACAACATTTTCACCGGACCTGATATATATATCACTTCTACCAGAAGGAATTGTAATTAATACATTACCTTTAATGACTTTGTACATGTCCGATGTACGTTTTGATGATATGTAATTACCATTGAGTTTTTACACTTAAGTCAATCACAATTACGTTGATTCAAAATATATCTTTTTAATATCAGTTACTAGATACTTGCAAGTAGGTACTTTCACTTTATAACAATTGAGTAACTATTTTAGAAATTAATTAATTAGATACATATGGCTTAAACACAATTTAACTAATTTATTAGACTCAAAATGTTTACTATAATTCCTTATTAGGACTATTACAATAAATTGACAATGGTCCCATTGGTTCCCGCCATGTCCCGTTTAATATAGCAAGCCCCGCCTTTTAGCTCGTCCCGGTGGTCCCGGTCCGTCCCGTCTCTTGGTCCTGCGTTTTAGGGTATCCCTTTTTAATGTACAATGTTATGTATTCCCAGTTCCATTTGGTGTTCAGATAAAATGCCTCAGACACCTTCAACCAAACTTAATTCCTTCATTTCAAAACTCCCCCATTCACCTAGTGTGAATTTAATAACAAATACATCACAAAAGATATAGTTATATTGTTCATCTACTTCTTTAATTCATCAAAACTATTATAAGGGCAATTACATAACATCTCCCTTCATTTAAAAGGTAAATATATGTGAACATAGTTAAGCAAACATAATACTTCCAAGTAGATGGGATACAAAGTATGATAGCAAAGTAGGCCTGTGCCAAAATAATGATATTCTAATCCGACTATAATTGAAATACAAATACAGTAGTTATGTAATATATATATATATGGAAGTATACAGCTGAACTATAAATCCTAGATTTTAAGATACTATCTACTTTCAGTTTATGGTAATAGTTTTACTATTCTAACGTGAATCTTACCAACTTTATATCTTAAAATTGTATAATTTATGGAAGATGATATTCCTAAAGGTATTAACTCATAAATTTGCTAAGATGATATTATAACGAGGAAAAAAAATGGTTTTTCGTGGTAGTTAAATATACTTTAGTTTCCCATAAAAAACTTTTTCTCTAAATAAAAAAGCTGTAACGTTTTCGTTTTCTTTAGCCCTGCTATCTAGGGGTAACTTGCTTATACATTTCCCTCGTATATATCCATTAAATATTAGATTATCTTCACTCCAATATCTTCCAAACTCCCATTATAATTGAATTAATCTATTTGAAGAATTCTTTAATATTTATGCTAACCAAAATAGTATAGTTTTAGCTGATGAAAAGGCCATAGAACTCAGACAATGGTGGAGGTCTCTGATTGGTTGAAGCAATTCCTTAACCAGGGGGACAATTTTTCTGGAATTTGTCCCCAAATCTGTGATTTTTAGAGGTTTTTGGGGATATAAAGTGGGGGAATTCCTATACGTCTGTTAATTGTAAAACACTATCGAAATACTTGTAAATAATTCAGTCTTCAATAAGATTTACAATGGATGGGAATGACTTAATTATATTTTATTATTTTCCTTTGATATGACATTCATTACAATTATAATTTGATTAATATATCTTCCAGAGAACAAAATTAAATCAGAACACGAGTTCATCATTTAAAAAAAACTAAATTTACTGCTTGTGGTTTCACAAATACCATAATTAAAAGTAAATACAGAATATATCATAATCACAGAAGATACAGGAGTACATAGTACAGTATTTAGTTCGCTACGGGCTCAATTTTTGTTGGAGAATACCTGTAGAAAATAATTCTGACTTAGGGAACTTTTAGAAACCGTCAAGGGAAGTCCCTGACAGTGTAGACAGTAGAAGAAGATTCATTGCTGTCCCAGACACAGAAGAGGAAGAAGGAATTGTCTTTTAACTTGTGATTGTGTGAACAATGAAGGCTTTAATGGTAAGGAGGGACAAACTTTACAAGGTTTATTTGTTTCTAAATATTCTCGCTGTTGTTCTATTTCTCAAAATACTGAAGATTCGAATATGTTATATGTGTTATAGGTTTCCAGGTGTGATAGTAAACCATCGAATTTCTTTAAGGGTTTTTCATTGGCGAAGAAATTTTATAAGAGGAATTTCCCAAAAATAGAATTTTTATCGTGTGGTGGTAATTCCCACAATCAATGAAATTGTTTCCAGATGTGGCTTTTAAGTTTTCAATCGACAATAGGGTGGTGTATAACTGTAGCTGTTGTGGTTTGAGTTCCAATTGGGGACACTGTAATCACCTATAATTGAAGTTTATACTATAAGATAGAATGGGGATATTACCAAAGCCTAAAGCCGTAGGTCTAGATTTTATAATCCAAATTAAATGTTGAAATAATACCTCCTGTCTATGGATTTTTTTCCGGTGTTTGATATAAATGTCATATAGTCGTGAAGTCTGCTAAATGTTTTATTAAAAGATGGCAGAATTGCTTTAATCACATAGGCTTACTTTGATTTAATCTGGTTAGAAATTTGTTTAGAGATTCCTTTTCACATTTTTAAAGCTGCAAATGTGGTGGTGTTGATTAGATGTTGTGGAAACTGTGTAATTTGGGCAAATTATTTATATTGAAAACAAAGTTTCATTGAGAACCGAGAGTTTCAGGGGATGTGTGTATTAGAAAGTTATTGGTTAGTTGACGAAAAATACATTTCATTGGATAACTCGACATTCAGTCTTAATTTTACTAATACACAAAATTAATTCTTTCTTATAACCGGTATATACATACTGTATAAATACCCATATATCATTCATTTGAATACAAATGCATACAATCCTTGAGACAAATATATAAGCTATAGTGATTTTGCTTTATTAAACAACTATTGCCTCACTTTACATTAGTTTGACAACTAGCAGTATCAGCTACGCTCGCCAATTAGGCTACTCCCAGACACACACACACACACACACACACACAC
>NC_090740.1:132446462-132460866 GCF_036898095.1 Palaemon carinicauda | reverse complement strand
ATTCTAGAAGGACCCCATAATCACCTAATATAAGCAAACAGTCGTCTTGCTCGATAAACGCACAGTCGTACCTCTATGTGGGTCACTTTAAAGTTGATCACTGAGAACCTCCGCCGAGAGAGAGAGAGAGAGAGAGAGAGAGAGAGAGAGAGAGAGAGAGAGAGAGAGATTTCTCCAAAAACTCAAAGGAGGCGTGAAAGGTGAAAGAAGAAAAGAATCATCATTTAATCGTAGAGAGAGAGAGAGAGAGAGAGAGAGAGAGAGAGAGAGAGAGAGAGAGAGAGAGAGAGAGATTTCTCCAAAAACTCAAAGGAGGCGTGAAAGGTGAAAGAAGAAAAGAATCATCATTTAATCGTAGAGAGAGAGAGAGAGAGAGAGAGAGAGAGAGAGAGGAGGCAGTGTCAAAACTTACTAAAGAAGTACAAACACGGCATGACAATAAGAAGAAAAAAAAAGCTTCAATAATCGAAGGCCTGGTGAGATCTGAGATTTCCAGGACCTACTTCCAGGGTTTTCCATAAAGCTGTGGCCCCTGGCTCAAGTGCAAACTGCAAAGCCTGTCTGTCTACTTACCGGAGTCGCAACAACCGAAGATTGTAGACTAAAAGCATAAAGTAACGAGAGAAGAGCAAGATGAAAACATTTCCAGTTTCTCACCAGGAGGAAAATGGTTTAATGACATGAAAATACGAGAGAGAGACGCAAGGACATAATCATTTTAGCAATGAACAAATTTACACATTCAAAGGAGTTTTAGTAGAAAAGAAGAGAGAGAGAGAGAGAGAGAGAGAGAGAGAGAGAGAGAGAGAGTGTGTGTTCGATGGAGAACGCATTAGGCTAGTTCTCTTGCGTACCCTACGACCTTCAGGGGTAGAGGGATAGACCGAGAATGAGAGTGAGAGGCGAAGGAAAGATACAGAGAGAGAGAGAGAGAGAGAGAGAGAGAGAGAGAGAGAGTGTGTGTGTGTTCGATGGAGAACGCATTAGGCTAGTTCTCTTGCGTACCCTACGACCTTCAGGGGTAGAGGGATAGACCGAGAATGAGAGTGAGAGGCGAAGGAAAGATACAGAGAGAGAGAGAGAGAGAGAGAGAGAGAGAGAGAGAGAGAGGTGGGTGGGGGAGAGAAAAAAATTCGTGACTGAGGAAGACTTGGAAACTGGACGGAGTAAAAACCTTCAATTCTCACCAACATAAACACGCAAATGACGTATGTTATTCATTCATTGGAATTAAATGCATAAAAAGAAGTGCATGGAAGAGGATGCACTTTATTGTATTACTGTCCTTCGGGTTTCTATACCCAAATCTCAACAGTCTATCAGGGAGAAAATCCCTGATTAATAGCACCTTTTAGTCTTCGAAGTTCTTCGATTCGGGTTACATAGACAAGGGAGAAGAAAGAAATATCAACAATATTTGCGTCTACAATTACTTGATGAATTGTACGGTCACTAATCGTCATATAATTATTATGGCCACTAATGGTCATAAAGATTTGCAAAGTATTTGTGTGTGTAAATAATGTCAGTAAACATAAGGATTATCATATTTCCTGACCTATATTTACTAAGGGAAGCTATGTCATAAATCTGATAAATATATTCGGAGAGCAATAACTAAACTTTAAAATAAAAAATAAAAAAACTGCTGAACAAACCATCACAATCTACGATATTGTAGCCTGGCGATGGGGCATGAGAGGCCACTCAGCTCCTTAGTGCGTCTAGGGTAAAACCCTAAAGCTATACTATGAGGTATAATTTAAAAGATGATGGACAGCAAGATTGAAAGGGAGCAAGAACACAAGGAAGAGGATATAAAGCAAGTGCAACTAGAGGCCGGGGGAAAATTAATTCAGCCCAGAGTTATCTCTGACAAGGCTTATAAATGAGGCAAGTCCGATGGGAATTAATTACTATGGGCGTAAAGAGATTTTTTTTTTTGGTCGGTTAATATATACAGATAGAGAGAGTAATTAAACCAGCAGGTGAAATTAAAAAGACAAAAACAGGTCCAAAAGTGACAATCCTCAAGGCATTAAAAGTTCTGTACAGTTTCATGGGAAGATCCCAGTCATTCTCTTGTTTTCTTAGCATCTAACTAGTTATAGCTGATCAGCCTCTAACATTTCCTTGCTCAGCTTTCGTGTGTCATTTGAAAACAAATCTTTAGAACAAACTCGATGAATGTTATGGTTAGCGCAATAATAATAACAAGAGCCATCAGAGATTTCAGATCTCAGCCCATGAATATTGACAACATAGAACCAAAGTCTACGGATGTCACATACCACTTTTCAAATGCTGGCAGTACAGTAGATGGTTAAGAGTGTAATGTTGAACCAGAATCGTGATCTTGATCCGTAATACCTCCAAATTTTCAGTTTCTTCCGATGCATATCTATCCAATGTTAAAATTTGGAGAAAATCCAATGTGTAAATTTGTTTTGACGTAATCTTTAAAATTGTGAAAATAATCATTCCCAAAACTTAATGGGGATGTTCATGCCCCTAGATCTATCTGTGCTGAAAATTTCGTCAAAATCCGTTGAGTAGTTTCGACGTAATCCTGTCCACAGACAGACAAATAAATAAATAAATAAACATAAAAAATATGCCCTCACTGGTGAAGTAATAATAACAACAACAATAATAATGATGATGATGATGATGATGATGATAAATAATAATCAAAATCCGTTGAGTAGTTTCGACGTAATCCTGTCCATAGACAGACAAATAAATAAATAAATAAATAAACATAAAAAATATGCCCTCACTGGTGAAGTAATAATAATAACAACAATAATAATGATGACGATGATGATGATGATAAATAATAATCAAAATCCGTTGAGTAGTTTCGACGTAATCCTGTCCACAGACAGACAAATAAATAAATAAATAAACATAAAAAATATACCCTCATTGGTGAAGTAATAATAATAACAACAATAATAATGATGACGATGATGATGATGATAAATAATAATCAAAATCCGTTGAGTAGTTTCGACGTAATCCTGTCCACAGACAGACAAATAAATAAATAAATAAACATAAAAAATATACCCTCATTGGTGAAGTAATAATAATAACAACAATAATAATGATGGCGATGATGATGATGATGATAAATAATAATCAAAATCCGTTGAGTAGTTTCGACGTAATCCTGTCCACAGACAGACAAATAAATAAATAAATAAAACATAAAAAATATACCCTCATTGGTGAAGTAATAATAACAACAATAATAATGATGATGATGATGATGATGATAAATAATAATCAAAATCCGTTGAATAGTTTCGACGTAATCCTGTCCACAGACACAGACAAATAAATAAATAAATAAACATAAAAAATATGCCCTCACTGGTGAAGTAATACTAATAACAACAATAACAATAATGATGATGATAATAAAAAATAATAATAACCACAGGTTACTACATCTATCTTTCTCATTTTCCTTTCCTAATATCAGGACCCCCTTTCTCCTCCATGTTTCCCCCCCCCCCCATTTTTATCTTCCTCTTGCTTCCCTCTCTTCTCTTCATCTCCCCCCTTTACCCCCACTCTCCCCCTAACCTCTCTACTGGCCTCTCCTCCTCCTCCTCCTCCTCCTCCTCCTCCTCCTCCTCCTCCTTCTCCTCCTCCTCCTCTTCCTCCTCCTCCAGAAGTCTAGACTTACCCTAAGATGACGAGCTCGCCGTACTTGAGGTGATGCTTGGCGTGATGGTGCCTGGGTGTAGGGGGGCCTCCGGCATCGCCTCCCCCTTCCCCCGTTCCCTCCCCGCCCTCCTCACTGGAAAATGAAAGCAGACAAATATTAGTCGAGGCATAAATATGAGAATAATTAACATGAATAAAACTGGTAAAAGAAGAATATGAGAATAATTAACATGAATAAAACTGGTAAAAGAATATGAGAATAATTAACATGAATAAAACTGGTAAAAGAATATGAGAATAATTAACAAGAATAAAACTGGTAAAAGAAGAATATGAGAATAATTAACATGAATAAAACTGGTACAAGAATATGAGAATAATTAACATGAATAAAACTGGTAAAAGAAAAATATGAGAATAATTAACAAGGATAAAACTGGTAAAAGAATATGAGAATAATTAACATGAATAAAACTGGTAAAAGAAGAATATGAGAATAATTAACAAAGATAAAACTGGTAAAAGAATATGAGAATAATTAACATGAATAAAACTGGTAAAAGAAGAATATGAGAATAATTAACAAGATTAAAACTGGTAAAAGAAGAATATGAGAATAATTAACATGAATAAAACTGGTAAAAGAAGAATATGAGAATAATTAACAAGGATAAAACTGGTAAAAGAATATGAGAATAATCAACATGAATAAAACTGGTAAAAGAAGAATATGAGAATAATTAACAAGGATAAAACTGGTAAAAGAATATGAGAATAATTAACATGAATAAAACTGGTAAAAGAAGAATATGAGAATAATTAACAAGGATAAAACTGGTAAAAGAACATGAGAATAATTAACATGAATAAAACTGGTACAAGAATATGAGAATAATTAACATGAATAAAACTGGTAAAAGAAGAATATGAGAATAATTAACAAGGATAAAACTGGTAAAAGAATATGAGAATAATTAACAAGAATAAAACTGGTAAAAGAAGAATATGAGAATAATTAACAAGAATAAAACTGGTAAAAGAAGAATATGAGAATAATTAACATGAATAAAACTGGTAAAAGAAGAATATGAGAATAATTAACAAGAATAAAACTGGTAAAAGAATATGAGAATAATTAACAAGAATATAACTGGTAAAACAAGAAGAGAAGAAAATTAAAAATTGAACTGTTGAACCTTTTCAAGACTGTGTTTTGACAGACACTGTGATAGGAATAGGAGAAGACAGGAAATGGGAGTTAACAGTTAACAGTCTGATAATAAGTATATTGAGAGAGAATTAAAATAGACAGATACATCAAATCTAAAAATTTCAGGGAAACTTCAAAATTTCTGCATGACCTTTGACCTATCAATACTAACCTTGACTACAAAATGCAACAATATGCAGCTTTGTTTGCATGCAATGTATCAACTCTGAAGTATAATTCTTGGTTATATCCACTTAAATACTATTATTATTAAAAAAAGTATTTAGATGTATACGAAGTTAAGAAACTTGTAGTTTTAACTTATTACCAGAGTTACCTATTGTAACTTACATTTGAAGTAAATATTCGCAATTTTTAACATATAACAAAAACCGAGAAGGAAGATTAATTGGAGGTGTTGCACCACGGGTCATATTTATTCAGCTAAACTGGCTGCCAATTAAAGCTAGAATAAAGATAAAATATGTGCAATAATTCAAGTTATCTTGAAGTGGATGTCTAGAGTATCAGATTTAAAATACACCATACAACCCTAAAACATTCGACACTATACTGGTACGGAAGGTTTCAAGTCATTGGGCTTCTGTACTTTCAAATACGCATATCCGCAGTTATACAATATTACTAATACTTGTTAAGCTGCATCCCTGATAGGAAAAGCAGGATGCTATAAGTCTAGGGGCTCCAACAGGGAAAATAGCCCAGTAAGGAAAGGAAAGAAGGAAAAATTAAATATTCTAAGAACAGTAACAATATCAAAATAAATATTACCCACATAAACTAAAAAAAACTTTAACAAAACAAGAGGAAGAGAAATTGGATAGAATACTGTGCCCGAGTGTACCCTCAAGTAAGAGAACTCTAACCCAAAAAAGTGGAAGACCATAGTACAAAGGCTATGGCACTACCAAGACTAGGGAACTAATGGTTTGATTTTAAAGTGTCCTAATCAGCACAAGAACAACTAGACGTCTTTCCGTGTGTTGGAAACTTTTTTGGAGTGGTATTATTGTATAGTTCTTCCACTATTTCTGGGTATGTACTTGACAAATAAATAGTGTGGAGCTCACAGCGCGTGGTAGATTTTTTGCGTGGAGAGATCAGAAAAGAAGTTACAGAAAAAACAAACAATAGCATTGGTAACTATGTAAAAAAGTTGACAATCTCGGATATGATACAAGTCTCGTAATTATCAATGTGAAGAAATACAACTCGAAAAACATACCCAAAAGCTGTGAAAAAACACAGCCAAGATGAATACTCGAAAATAGTTTATAAATAAATAAACCATCAAACCTAATGTACACATAAATACAAAGCAGTACCGAATAGTAATTCATTGGGTCTACAACAAAGGCAGTGGTGTGTTATGCACTTAAACGGCGTAATACCACGATTGGTTTAAGGAGGCACGCACGGACGCAGTAAAGTGAATAAGTATTTTACTTTATTGCTTTTACTGAATTGAATTACAACACTCCGCAGGAAAATAGCGTAAGCCTAACTACTAAGCCCCCCCCTCTCTCTCTCTCTCTCTCTCTCTCTCTAAAATTTAATTAAAACTTCAGAAATCCAATTACAACCTTGGATACCGTATAAGAGGTCATTCATTCAATAGTTTATATCGTATGTAGACAATTCACATAATTTCAGTGCACGAGAAAATGCGACACCGTCCACATGCATATTCATAGAACCACAAAAAAAAAAAAAAAAAAAAAAAAAAAACGGCACATGAAATAAGACTTAAAAAACCAATTTTCAAAAATTCAAAGTACCCGAGGGAAGTCAGAAAATATGTTCAAAGGAACTCAAAAACCATGGAAGGAAAAAAGACTAAGAGAAACCTTCTGTTAGTACATCCAATGAGAAAACGTCTACGGGAAAAAGAAATTCCGATATTGGAAACAATAGAAAACGTCAAAAGAGATTCAAGAAAACCAACATGGCAAACACCCCAAAGTGGTGCAACATAATAAATGAGAAAATATATGTCATACACAATAATAGCTTTCCATGGACGACCCTAACTCCAGAGAGAGAGAGAGAGAGAGAGAGAGAGAGAGAGAGAATTACGTAAAGGTAAGTTCGTGTAAATCTGAAGACTTGACCTAGTTTCGTGAAGCGAGTGATCGAGAAGACTGTGACGGAAAGGAGGAGGTCAGTCGAGAGTGCTCGGCCTAGACACGTCAACAGTGAAAGAGTGACATGGCTCCATTTTAACGTTTGAAAACGAAAAATAAGTTCGTTCTAAAATAAAACTCTTAAAAAAACCTTACTACTTGAAAAGGAAAAATACAGTAAATATTTTTGTACCATAAACCATTAACGTTCTTGAATTAGAGAAATAGCTTTAGTAAACACCAAACTGTTTTGTATGTGCTTCAGGTCTTGGAAAGATAAAGGCATCGATTGAGATTTAATCCCCAAAAGGATTATAAAATTCAACGTCTACCAAAGTAAAATCAACTTTATTTTCTAAAGCTGCCGAGAGCTTTTGCGGAATATTTTAGTTTTTAAGGTAAAATGGATATATACCCATGATAAAAACATTCAATAAATCTATTCTATTAAGCAAAGTCTTGTGATAAATCACACACACATGCATACACACATACACCTTCTATAGCCCTTTAAAATTGCAATATAGAAGAGGCACCAACCTGGAAGCTAAAAATGGGTGGGGTTGGGTATCAAGAGGTTTAAAACGACACCCTTCTCCTTACACATCATAATTTTCTTGTGTGGGTCCAGCTGTGCTTTTTTTTTTTTTTTTTATAACTTCGTTGGAACTGTGGATACTCTTATTACCTTTAAGAAGATGGGGGACCTTGGATTTCTCAAAATGGCACAAGGTAGAAAATTGCATTGCTAAACCTATAATCCGTAGCATCAAAATATTAGAGAGAGAGAGAGAGAGAGAGAGAGAGAGAGAGAGAGAGAATTTCTACTGAAAGGTGTCACTTCGAAGTGAGTGATGATTGCCTCATAAGGTACTAATCCTTTTAAAATGAGGATTTAGATGATTGGGCGCTAAGTATTATGATTTGAGACAGCAGGGAGCCGGACATTTTGACACTAGAAATACCTATATATTCCAAACCTCTAAGGAAACATCTTGATTTCTCGGTGTACGCCGACCTTCTTCGCCTTTCACGTCGTAAATAATGAGGAAAATATATAATCCATATGAAAATGTATAAATATATGAAGAAATTATTTACCAGCATACTAAATGACAAATGAATCACGATGCAGTACCCTCGTGAGGTAAAAATTTTTTACTTCAGTAAACCTGTAATATCAGTAGCTTATTACAACAAATAAGTGAGTCTTTTCTTTAAAATACCGACCCATTTTCCCAGAATGATTAAATGCTAAACAGCGGTATTAATGAAAATCTTTATCGTGTCGGCCATGTCATAAAGATGTTCATTGATTGATTGATTGACAGAAACTTTCAATCAATCGATCAATCAATCAATGAAAATCTTTATGGAATAACCGACACGATACTATTCAATACAATATCACATGTTTGTTTTGGAAGTCCACATATGATGCTCATATTTCTTTTCACTGCAAACTCAAGCATTCATAAAAATAACGAGTACTTTCAATGCAGTGATTTCACTTCAAGAAACCACATGACTGAAACACACTGCGAAGTGTTAACCACTGTACCAGTCTCAACAACGCAATAAGCCTTTGAAACTTGTAGGTAATGGATAACATCCTCTTATATTTTCACATGATGTTTTGCAAATTAATATCAGAATTGGCACCCAAAATCTGATTGGTATTAATTTTGCATAAAATACACGTATAACAGCTAGAGTACTTTCAATGCAGTGATTTCACTTCAAGAAACCACATGACTGAAACACACTGCGAAGTGTTAACTACTGTACCAGTCTCAACAACGCAATAAGCCTTTGAAACTTGATGTAGCAAATGGATAACATCGTGTTATATTTTCACATGATGTTTTGCAAATTAATATCAGAATTAGCACCCAAGATCTGATTGGTATTAATTTTGCATAAAATATACGTATAACAATTAGGTTTCATCAAATAAACAGAGTACAGTATATGAAATGCCACGATAACAAGTCTGAGGTTCGGTATCAAACAGCGATAAGCGTTTAATTGTAACAAGAATTATACACTAGACTTTAAAAATCTTTACACAAAAGCATACTGGTCCAAACCTATGTAAAATATATTGTTTTATTTATCGTTTACGATTATAAAATTTTTCTTAAGATATTGCTACATATGGATACTTAATCTATATGAAACAAATAATCTAATGTTATTTTCGGACACGTACATATAATTATCGGTTATTTTTTTCTACCAATTAATTTATTTTTTCTTTATAATTCATTGCTCATCTATCCAAAATTGAATGAAGCCCATTCTATATATGGTATTTAGAGAGCAATGTTGCTTCACTGAAAATATTCAAGAAATGAAAAACAAGATGAAATTTAAAAAAAAAAAATGCATTTTCAAGCAACTACTATTCGTTTAAAATTACAAAATGCCTTCCAGTTTTATTTAGCAGTATCTAACGTGTCCAACACCAATCTACTGTATGTCCGCTTTCGTATGGTTCCGTACTATTTGTAATTCTACTGAAATCATTGTTAACGTACAAAATTAAGCAAAATACTATCCGGTTATCAACACACACACACACATTATATATATATATATATATATATATACCAAGGTCCTTTACGTCATTAGGCGCAGGAGATAATGACGAAAAAAATATATGCATATATATGTGTGTGTGTGTATGTATGTATGTATGTATATACTATATATATATATATATATATATATTATACACACACCGGTATCTCAAATGATTTCAAACATACTTACGTATACCAATATAAAAACAACATAGTTGACAGAAAAATTTATTCTCATACTAATTCTGTTATAAAAAAACTAAATAAATGCGGTTTAATTTCCTCTTCTTTCGCGCTTTTCTTTAAGACCTGCTTCATCTGATAGGCAAAGATCTCATCCATTAGTCACTGCGATTTAGTGAGAAGAAATATTATACCTCTGAAACTCCAATCGCGGCATCGGAAGGATTAATAAACCCCTTTTAGGAAATAAAGATAAGAATAGATAAGAAAACATTTAGGCCAAGATAAGGAGAGAACCTTTCGGTCAAAATGCGTTTCTTATCTCAAGTACATATCTTATATCCAAGTTACACCTGAGAGTTCAAATATACTTTCCGTGATACCGACTCCTTTGTTTACAGAATCCTGGCCATTCCACTATTCCTTCTCAACTCATGCACTGAACTACTTACAGTATAAACCAAATGTTGGATAATTGGAGTATAAAAATTACATTCACGTAAGAGGCCCGAACATAGCTTATACTCTTTGCGGGAGAGGGTAAGCCAATTAACAATACACCCACGTCATGATGGGCGTAGTTCTGTACATACATGATTATCTATACGAAAAAACTTAACTGCGGCGATATCTTAATGCTTCTCATGATCGTTAACGCCACGTCATTACAATGAATATTTCTGGTCGATCGACTACTTATGTGCTGACCTTTTATCCATTACTAACAACTAACCATCCTCGCCGTGATGGAATTGCTCCTCAAATTGCCGTCATGTTGGTTAGATAGATTCCAGCTGTCCACATCCGCGCTTTTATCTCTTCAATTCACTAACCAACCAAACGGTTGTATACATTTTGATAAGATACTAAAGAACTATCTCTCTCTCTCTCTCTCTCTCTCTCTCTCTCTCTCTCTCTCCGAATAAATGATGATTCTCTTCTTCTTTCACCTTTCACGCCTCCTTCGAGTTTTTGGAGAATGCTCTCTCTCTCTTCTCTCTCTCTTCTCTCTCTCTCTTGTGTGTGTGTGTGTGTGTGTGTGATCAAACCTCAACAACCAACTTGAACACTAGTCATTCCATCTTAGGCCGTTCAGTATCCTTTGGGCACAAATAAAGGTATTAGAGGTAGTGTCCCAATCTTGTCTTGATGATTAGGCTTTGCATCAAGATCTCTAATCTTAGAGATATCGTGTAGATTAGGCTCCAAATCCTACTCTAAACCGAAAACCAAATGGATTTCTGAGTTACCACAAACGGAGAAGATGCCGTTATATCCCTAAAATAAGAAAAACTTAAATAATTAGGTTGTAGTAGAGAGTTTGGAGTGGCAGGACTGTCATCATTCCCTCTATAAACAAAGTCTGTCCTTCACTGCCCAAAGAAGACCATAGAAAACACTAGAAGTAACCTCAAAGGAATGCATTTCAAGAACACTTCTAGATTATTAGAGAGAGGAGAGAGAGAGAGTGAGAGAGAGAGAGAGAGAGAGAGATGAATGGTTTCACCCTGTTAGAGGCGAGTTATCTCTCCCAGGCCCCCTCTTTTCTTCTTCCATCTCACCGGTGAGGTTTTCTGATATAAATTCCCTGATGCTTCGTCTGTCAATATATGTGGTTACGTCAGCTTTCACTAAGGACTTCTTTCACAGAACTACGCTGATCAATTTTAACCAAACTGACAGAGCAACTTTGATGGGAAGATTAAAATTTCTTCAGTGGTCAACCCCTTTCAATAACGAGGTAATTAAGATACAGTTGTAATACATAGACGGGTCGTTTACAAATCTGTAAATGCGGGGGGGGGGGGTGCTAAACCTTACTGGTATGTCATACTCGAAGTTGATGGGTAGGGCAACTATTAAGATACAGAAGTTCTCCACTGGAATATATATTTCAAAATCTTGAAGGGCATCTATTCATGTAAAGAGAAAAAAAAGGACTCATGGGGGGGGGGGGGGGTGCGTTTGCTCATGGTTCGACTGAAGTACACTAGTTCTCCACTGGAATATATATTTCAAAATCTTGAAGGGCATCTATTCATGTAAGGAAAAAAAAGGGCTCATGGGGGGGGGGGGTTGGCGTTTGGTTCATGGTTCGACTGATGTACACTAGTTCTCCCCTGGAATATATATTTCAAAATCTTGAAGGGCATCTATTCATGTAGAGAAAAAAAAGGACTCATGGGGGGGGGGGGTGTTGCGTTTGCTCATGGTTCGACTGATGTACACTAGTTCTCCACTGGAATATATATTTCAAAATCTTGAAGGGCATCTATTCATGTAAGGGAAAAAAAAAGGGCTCATGGGGGGGGGGGGGGTTGCGTTTGTTCATGGTTCGACTGATGACCTGGTGTTACATTAAAGGAAAGGGTCCTAAGATTTCTCGTCAAGGGATCAAACACAAGTTCTACTCGATAGTGAACAAAGTGCTCTAACCCTTGAAGGTAAAGTATACAACGCACGTAAACAAATACATATGAGATATATACATATACACCCTTTGAATATAAGATAAAATACAAAATTTTATGTATATAAAGGTACATTTTTCTTATTATGGTTTTAGAATTAATATACTTGAGGGTACACTCAGGCACACTATTATATTTGTTCCTTATTTCCCTTCTTGTTTTTTTTTTTAAGTTTTTATAGTTTATATATGAAAGATCTATTTTAATGTTTTTCACTTTTTAAAATATTTTATTGCAATTGATCATTACTTCTCCTGTAGTTCATTATTTCCTTGTTTCCTTTCTTCGCGAGCTATATTTTCACTGCTGGAGCATTTGAGATAGTAGCATCTTGCTTTTTCCAACTTAGGGTTGTAGTTTAGATAGAAATAATAATAATATAATAATAATAATAATAATAATTTCTTATTTTTCTTTCACTTTTTGTTTCCTGGTATTCTTGGCAACTGACATGGTATTTTCTAATGCTGAAGTTGATCCTTGTGGATTTTGCAAAATAGTAGATTTGAGGACACCAAGGAGATTTAGTAGAGAATCTTGCATTTCTCCTGCTGATTAATGTTGTATTTTTTTATCACAAATTACTTATTTGTCCTGGTGGAGGAATCGGTATTTCAATCACATTTAGGTTCAATTCCGGATATGAAGTCTTCATCTGACGAGGCGTCTTCTGAACTTTCTTCTATGCTCTCTTCATATCTTGTGTGGAATCCTGCATATTCTGCTGCATTCTGAAATTCTTAAATTTTACCAGCTCTGCTTTTACTGTACTTTTGTCTTTTGTTTCACTTCGTGGTGCTTTCTACCTCATCTATTGTTTCTTCAGAGAAACGCATTGTTGGTAAATTTGTTATCTGCGAATAGGCTGTTTATTATTGAGAGGTAGAAACTTCTTTGATGCAGCTCTCGTCTCTCTTTGTATATTGTTTAGAAGGCTGTTTACATTAGTTTGATAATTCCCCCGTACTGGTAGTTGTTACTTTAGCGGAACTTGTACCGTTTTTTTATTGTGAATGTTGCAACCATGTTCGCCTTTATCTCTTGTATTTGTTTTGAATTATAACCTTTCTTATTGGCATTTCATTGCTAAAATTCTATGTGGCTGATTGTAGCCGACACGTTTTTTTCATTTTCTGTAGATTTCCTTTAACGTATGGTCGTCGATGGGCATTTAAAACACACTGAAGTTTTGATCTTCAGAACATTCTTTATACAGATACTCATAAGAATAACACTTATAACAAAATGACAATTTCACAAAGATATCTTGTTCAATATATTGACTTGTGATGTATTGGTAGGCTATTATACCTTCCATGGCTCTATTTACCATCTTCAGTGTTTAAAGTGTTATTTCAAAATGTGGTTAATATTTTGGATTTTTTTTTCACATCACCACACTTTAGCCAAGTCATTTTTCCTTTCAACGCTTTCTTGCTCTCTGTATTTTGTTGTTGTTACATCAAGATGATTTGCTACGATTGATTTAGAAGTGATATATTCTGGAGAGTCGATCACTTCAAACTATTCATTTAGAAAAGACGGTCTTGTCCGTCTTTAAGATCTTATGAGTCATCTTCGTCTACATTAATGAAGAATGCTGAGTTAGCGTGAGTTATTTCGTAAAACTCTGACCCTAATGTTGATTATACATTCCCATATACTGATACATCATCTTGGTTTGTTAAAAGCCTTGAGACTGAGGTTTGTAACTTTTAATTTTGCTTTATAGTGTTCACTTTTCTTGAAGTTTAGTCACAAAGAATGGCGACACACAACCTAGCTATGGTGGCACAGGAAGAGAGTCCAGAACGATGCCAAAGGGATATATTTCTAACAACCAAAAGGGGACGCTACCTTCGAGTTCTAGGTGAAGCATAGGAGAAAAACATGTCTACCCCTATGCGTGTTAGAAGCAGACTGCGATTTTTATTATATTTGCTCATATGGAACATAGCTCTCGACTCTAGAGAGACCTGAAGAAACAAAGCAGTGGTTATTGATGATTGGGCATACACAAAATAGGAACATGCACTAGCTAAGGATGTAATATTGTGCTGTATACATTTCCCTTTACCTCGAGTCAGTACCTTCAGCAATTGTTGACATTCCAGTTACCAATAATTCCCACGA
>NC_090740.1:132433962-132436462 GCF_036898095.1 Palaemon carinicauda | reverse complement strand
GCAGTATGAAGCTTCATCTGTGGTGGAAATGTGGGAGGTTGGGCTGTGGCACCCTAGCAGTACCAGCTGAACTCGGCTGAGTCCCTGGTTAGGCTGGAGGAACGTAGAGAGTAGAGGTCCCCTTTTTGTTTTGTTTCTTGTTGTTGTCGGCTACCCCCCAAAATTGGGGGAAGTGCCTTTGGTATATGTATGTATGTATGTATATATATATTTGCTTAAAAGTATTGACAATATGGGAAAATTTCTTTATTTGCTTCAAAACTAATGCTAATAGGTTTGAAGAAAAAATTGTTACAGAGACACGAACAGTAAGTTAAAAAAATAAAGCAAGAAAGAAAAAGAATGTGTAAATAGGAAACCAAATGCGTCACTTAACCTTATAAACACCCACGTGGCGAACGTATTACTAATTGTATTTCTTCTAAAAAAAACAAGCAATGATTTATGTGAGGTATTAATCTTACTCGCATCTAATCTTACATGATTGGCTCTTATCATAAGAAACAAGAACAAATACGAGATAAAAATTAGTAATGTAATTTGAGTGTCGCCACTGAAACCTTTCCTTTCAAGTAAAAGATATAACTATATATAGCTAGTAAAGCTTACAAGCTTATAAAAACCATGAATAAGCACATTAAAGTTGTCCAATATGACCAAGAAAATTTTATGGATTTCATTTAATCTGTTGACAGACAAAACATTCCGAGAGAGGAGAGAGAGAGAGAGAGAGAGAGAGAGAGGAGAGAGAGAGAGAGAGAGAGAGATTTCTTCAAAGGAAAATGTCTTCAAAAGTAAGGAGGAGGTGGGGGCTAGGGCGGTGGTCAGGGATGGATGGGAAGTGACACAACGGAAGAAGCTGAACCCTATTATGTAGGGGAACGGCGTCAACGGATTTCTTGAGGTCAGGATATCTCTCTCTCTCTCTCTCTCTCTCTCTCTCTCTCTCTCTCTCTCTCTCTCTCTCTCTCTCTCTCTCTCTCGTACTTACAGTATCACTCAGTTAACACCCCGGAGGTTCAATGTCCCAACCAGTGCAGGAAGAACGGTAAAATTACTATGTATTATCTAATTGAGCAAAGCATGCCTCTGGTGTTTTATGGTTTAAAGGTCGCTCATGAATGGCAGAGGCAAGGGACAGTGACATTGCCCTAGCAATAAGGACAATGCCCTAGAGACTGACCAAATATTATATGATCAGCGCCCAAGCCTCCTCTCCACCCAAGCTAGGAACAGGGAGGGTCAGGCAGTGGCTGCTGATGACTCAGCAGATAGACCTATAGGCTCCCTCAAACCCCCCAACCTTAGCTCTCACGGATGGTAAGGTTGCAGACACTAATAGCACTAACAAGTCTGAGCGGGACTCGAACTCCCGACTGGCAAACACCAGGCAGAGACGTTACCAATCAGGCCACAGCAAAGAATGAATGAAAAACTAATTAATATTCGAATGCTATTGGTCGTACTTTGAACTATCTTAACCTTAATCATCTGTATGTACCCTTGTCCGTCTGTATTTAGATCTGAATTTCGAGCCTGTAAGAACAAAATTACCTCTCTATATGAGCTAGGGACACTCGAGTGTCCAAAGAGTTCCCTCTTGGAAGTGGCACACATATCCGGGAGTTAAGTTTTTCATTCCCATGTTTTTTAATATAACATTAGGTTGTTTTCACACCATTTTACAGTTCTCACTCACTCACTCACTCACTCACTCTCTCTCTCTCTCTCTCTCTCTCTCTCTCTCTGGAGCCGGCTGGCTGATCAGTCTCTAAAGGGGATCACCTAAATCATTCGATCTCCAATAAAGTATTTGAGAGAGAGAGAGAGAGAGAGAGAGAGAGAGAGAGAGAGAGAGAGAGAGAGAGAAATCATGCAGAACATTAATAATTAAATCGAAACTTATCAATTAAATTATTTCAAACTCACGAACTCCAGTTCCACCTCATCAATATCAAGTCACGCTTACCTGCAACAGAAAGAGAATCATTAGTTAATAAGTGATATTTCAGGAACTGCAGCAAAATGATAAAAAAAAGTTAAGTAAAAGTGTATTTCATTTTTTAAAGAATCATCTTTTCAAATTCTTCAAAGGGCCCTTCCTTAATGTACTGTATATACTTTCATATTATATATATATATATATATATATATATATATATATATAAATTTTTTCTTCAGCGTAATAATTTTTTCTCTTCGGTTTGTAGTCTATAGTATAACGGTAGTGACATTTGAAGAAATCATTACACCCAAGTTATAGCCCACTATCATTCATCAGGAAGTTTTCGAACTAATGAACAAAGGACTAATCACAACGAACAACTCGTGCACTCGGCTTTGGATTTCATTAATTCAAGCTATACAGCATATCCTGGCGCTGGGACAGGGAGGCCATTCAGCCGGCAAATACACATTCCATGAGAAACCCGCACAGTTTAATATGGAGTAAATGTTAAAAGATGAAAAGAGCTTGGTCAGCAAAATATGATAGGGAAGA